>NC_090247.1:10886766-10951766 GCF_037325665.1 Littorina saxatilis | reverse complement strand
GGCAAATACCGGAATAGCACAATCTAACGGAACTCTATCTCCACCGTCACGCCACCCCGCTGTTGTCCACACGGACAGATATGAAGACACTGGCTGAGAGACGAAACGAGAGAGAGAGAGAGAAACTGAAACTGAAACTGAAACTGAACTTTATTACCAAAGGATTATGGCATTCCGTTTGTCAAATAATTATTTGAATACTTTTTCATGTTTTTTTCACCAGTTTTAGCTAAATAATCATTATTTAGAAGCTCATGTGCTAAATAAGTAATTGTTTATAAACAATGTAAAACAATTCTAAATAATTTTTTATTTACGTAAACCATTCATTATTTACCTAAACAATTCATTGTTTACGTAAATAATTCATTGTTTACGTAAATAATGATTTATTTACGTAAACAATATATTATTTAGACTTATATTACATTGTTTATAAACAATCAGCAATGTTTCTAAATAAATCATTATTTACGTAAACAATGAATTATTTACGTAAATAATTCATTGTTTACGTAAATAATGATTTATTTACGTAAACAATATATTATTTAGACTTATATTACATTGTTTATAAACAATGAGCAATGTTTCTAAATAAATCATTATTTACGTAAACAATGAATTATTTACGTAAACAATTCATTGTTTAGGGAAAGCAGTTTTCATTATTTAGGGGAATCAAGAATTGACTTCTAAGCTTCATTTTTTTTTCTTTGTGTATATACTATAATTCAATACAAGGTATCTCCAAACATTATTTATCAGAAAATGTTCGTAAATTTGTTTATTTTACAAGCTGAAATTGCCGTACGAAAAGAACTGAATGCGAAAACAAACAAAAGGTCAAGGTCATGACCGGGAGTGTTTAGTGTTTGCATTCTCTCCCTGGAAGTTGTTGAAAAAAAGTTTTCCGTCCTAAGTGTTCTGTTCTGTCTCAACAAAAACTGTTTGTTTCTCTTTCCATTTCTCTTACTGCATGATTAAACTTTTTGTTATCTGTAGGTTACACAACACACCACAACTTGGTATGAGCTCTGACGCGATGACGTCACACAGTCGTGTGCAGAGTTGTCCGGCCTTGCCCCATGCATTCCGGCGGAACTCGCGAGAAGGCAACACGCGAAATCTGCACTCTGAATCTCTCGCATTTATCGACATGGTCTCTAGTTGTAGTGTTAAACATTGCCATAACAGACAAGATAGAGATAGGGACAGAAGATTCTTTTCTTTGTTGTCAACGGAAAGGGCAAAGAGACAAGGGATTTGACTGCACGACGCCGGCGAGAATGGTTGGCACAGCTTCAGCTGAAGAATTTCAACTTTGAATCAACAGCTAGGAGATTATTACGTGTGCTCTGATCATTTTGTCAATGGTAAGTACTCATGCTTTTGTTCACCTGCCTTGGTTAGTCTGTGTTTTATGCAAGCTGTGTTGTAATCTTCTGGTAAAAAGAATCCCAAATATGACTACGTGATGACTGTCAATGATGCTATTGAAAAAATAAATGTATGTGATGAGGAAAAGGACATCGGTGTTGTTTTCGACAGCAATTTGTCATTCGACCCGCATATTCGAGGAGTTGTGTCAAAAGCTAATCAGAGGATTGGAATTATCAAACGAACGTTCTCATTTCTTGACAAGGACACCTTCTTAAAGCTATACAAAGCCTTTGTGAGACCACTGGTGGAATATGCAAATGTGGTGTGGAGCCCATTCCTCAAGAGACAGTCTCAGACAATTGAGAGGGTGCAGCGTCGAGCAACTAAAATTCTAAAGGAGTGCCGGGATAAGTCTTACGCGGACAGACTCAAATACCTAGACCTCCACTCTCTGAAGGGAAGGAGGACAAGGGGTGACCTAATACAAACATATAGAATTATAAATGGGGTGGATGACATTGACATGCACAAAATATTCACATTCAAACAGACAGACAACACCAGAAACAGCCACGGAAAAATCTTTGTTCAACACTGTAAGACTAACAAGCGCAAGTTTTCGTTTTCTCAAAGAGTTGCTAACAATTGGAATGCACTACCCGCTAACATAAAATTCGCACCCACAGTAGACGCCTTCAAAAACTTCTTGGACAATTCTCCAAAATTTCTTAACCTTTTTTACGACTTTGATTGAAAGCATTGAAAGAATAGGGATTTAGGCATGCAAAGTATCTGACAAAGAAGGGGCACCAATAAGGCCTCGCGGCCTTCGGCTAACAAATATAGCCGCCCCAATATACTACTACTACTACTACTACTACTACTACTACTACTACTGTAATGGTAGTGTGCGGACAGTCGGTCAGTCCTGCACCGAGTGCAGTCTATGACTGAGTGAGTCAGTCTTACACTTACTCTCAGTGTAACAACTTATCATGGTTGCCCAAAACCATGACTTGTGAGAATGCCATATGTGTGAAATACTTGGATTTGATAATCAGAATTTATTTGAACACTAAATGGTCATTGTTGATACAACTTCATAGTTCAGTTTTAAAGGGTAGATCTGTGTCGAGATTTACTCATTCATTTTGTTTGGGCGACTTATTTTTAAAATAACTCCCAATCCATAATTTACAATACATTTGCCTTTGATTTTTTCTGCAGGGCAACCATCTGTGGGAAGTAAACAGTCCGAGCTGGACACCTACTTTGAAACTTGGGTATGGTGCAGGGACACAGCCTGACAGCCAACAAGGACAGTACCAGAGACTCAAGGACTGAAGGAGAGGAAGAAGCTTGTGGGGAGTGAGTCAACTCCTTGTCCTTCTCACCCTAATTTAGCAGAGGATGCTGGTGATGGCGACGGTGAAGGTACTTCGGATACAGCAGAACTGGCTGCTCCTCTTCCCGAGAGAGGTGACTGTGGCGGTACTTATTGCCAGACTGAAACCTATGACAATTTTGCCTGTATTTCTAAAGATGAAGAAAAGCAGCTACGGGATGAACTTAACAGGCTGGTGCTAGAAACTCAGGGAACTTAAAGACGAACTTGCCAAGAAAAAAATGACACTTGAATCTTTGAGGAACAATGACGATACTGTACGATATTTTACTGGGATTTCTAATTTCTTCACACTTGTTACATTATTTGATTTTCAATCAATCAATCAATCAATCAATGAGGCTTATATCGCGCATATTCCGTGGGTACAGTTCTAGGCGCTCTGCAGTGATGCCGTGTGAGATGAAATTTTATACGGCCAGTAGATTGCAGCCATTTCGGCGCATATTTACCTTTCACGGCCTATTATTCCAAGTCACACGGGTATAGGTAGACAATTATTAAATGTGGCTAAGCAATTTTGCCAGGAAAGACCCTTTTGTCAATCGTGGGATCTTTAACGTGCACACCCAATGTAGTGTACAAGGGGGGGGGGGGGGGGGGGGGGGGTTCGGACACCGAAGAGAGTCTGCACACAAAGTTGACTCTGAAATAAATTTCCGCCGAACCTGGGATCGAACTCGCGCTGACAACGGCCAACTGAATACAAATCCAGCACGCTACCAACTGAGCTATATCCCCGATTTTCTTGCATCGCATTTGCCAACACACTCGCGCAGAGCACTGACACAGTTTCAAGCTCTCATTCATGCATATATACGCCTTAACACACCTCTGCAACACCTGGCATACATCTTTTCTGTGTCAAGAACATCTGCCAGCAAAGTTTTTCACGAGACTGTGCATATCATGTACCACTACCACAGACTGCAGCCACTTGTTTTCTGGCCAGACAGGCAAAGTATAAAGACAAGTATACCGCCACAGTTCCTTCCCTATCCATGGAACAGAGTAGTGTCCATTATTGACTGTTTTGAAATATATTCATTGAGAGACCCTCCAGTGTTGATGCTATAGCGCTAGTGCACTCACCTGGTCTAACTACAAGCACAACAATACAATTAATATGGTGCGCCAAATTGATATTACTATCGTTAACTGTTATGTAGAGTTTCGAAACTATCGTTATCTGTTATATATAGAGTTTCAGAAACTCTATATAACAGCTAACGATAGTTTTATCAAAAGCGCGTTGGTATCGTTCCCAAATGGGAAAACCCTGAAATGCCATTGCAAAACTGTCTTTTTGCTACGAAATGTACATTTTAACCTTTGCCGTGCTTCCTGGGTTCACCTGTACCCAGAGACACACTAAAATCATTGTAACTCTGGAACCATTAAAGGTATCGTTTTGAAATTTTAAGTATCTCTCACACACCTAATTTGCTCTCTGTCTGCAAATTTTTAGTGTGTACATGACAAAACATCAGAATTAATTGATTATGATAATTTACATAAACACTACCGATGGCGCGGGTTCACACATACCCATACTTTTAAAGAGTAGTAGTGATTGTAACTATCCCTCTGCCGACGGCGCGGGTTCTGCTACACCCATAATTACCAAAGCGGCGGAACAGTGTCTGTCTGCCTGTTTGTCTCCAAGAGACTGTCTGTCTCTCTGTTTGTCTGTCCGTATCTCTCTGTCTGTATGTCTGTTGTCAGTTGCTCTGTCTGTCTGTCTGTCTGTCTATCCGTCTATCTGTCTATCTGACTGTCTGTCTCTGTCTCTCTCTCTCTCTCTCTCTGTCTGTCTCTTTCTCTCTCTGTCTGTCTCTCTCTCTGTCTCTCTCTCTCTCTGTCTCTCTCTCTTAGTCTCTCTCTCTTAGTCTCTCTCTCTCTCTTTCTTAGTCTCTCTCTCTCTCTCTTTCTTAGTCTCTCTCTCTTTCTTAGTCTCTCTCTCTCTTTCTTAGTCTCTCTCTCTCTCTCTTTCTTAGTCTCTCTCTCTCTTTTTCTTAGTCTCTCTCTCTCTTAGTCTCTCTCTCTCTCTCTTTCTTAGTCTCTCTCTCTTAGTCTCTCTCTCTTTCTTAGTCTCTCTTTCTCTCTCTCTTTCTTAGTCTCTCTCTCTCTCTTTCTTAGTCTCTCTCTAGCTCTTTCTTAGTCTCTTTCTCTCTCTTTCTTAGTCTCTCTCTCTCTCTTTCTTAGTCTCTCTCTCTCTCTTTCTTAGTCTCTCTCTCTTTCTTAGTCTCTCTCTCTCTCTTTCTTAGTCTCTCTCTCTCTTTCTTAGTCTCTCTCTCTCTCTCTTTCTTAGTCTCTCTCTCTCTCTGTCTTAGTCTCTCTCTCTTTCTTAGTCTCTGTCTCTCTCTTTCTTAGTCTCTCTCTCTCTTTCTTAGTCTCTCTCTCTCTTTCTTAGTCTCTCTCTCTCTCTCTTAGTCTCTCTCTCTTTCTTAGTCTCTCTCTCTCTCTCTCTTAGTCTCTCTCTCTTTCCTAGTCTCTCTTTCTCTCTCCTAGTCGTTCTCTCTCTCTCTTTCTTAGTCTCTCTCTCTCTCTTTTTTAGTCTCTCTCTCTTTCTTAGTCTCTCTCTCTCTTTCTTAGTCTTTCTCTCTCTCTCTCTCTCTTAGTCTCTCTCTCTCTTTCTTAGTCTCTCTCTCTCTCTTAGTCTCTCTCTCTTTCTTAGTCTCTCTTTCTCTCTCTTAGTCTCTCTCTCTCTTTCTTAGTCTCTCTCTCTCTTTCTTAGTTTCTCTCTCTCTTTCTTAGTTTCTCTCTCTCTCTCTTTCTTAGTCTCTCTCTCTCTCTCTTTCTTAGTCTCTCTCTCTCTCTTTTTCTTAGTCTCTCTCTCTCTCTTTCTTAGTCTCTCTCTCTCTCTTTCTTTGTCTCTCTCTCTCTTTATTTGTCTCTCTCTCTATCTTTCTTAGTCTCTCTCTCTCTCTTTCTTAGTATCTCTCTCTCTCTCTTTCTTAGTCTCTCTCTCTCTCTCTTTCTTAGTCTCTCTCTCTTTCTTAGTCTCTCTCTCTCTTTCTTAGTCTCTCTCTCTTTCTTAGTCTCTCTCTCTTTCTTAGTCTCTCTCTCTCTTTCTTAGTCCCCCTCTCTCTCTTTCTTAGTCCCCCTCTCTCTCTTTCTTAGTCTCTCTCTCTCTCTTTCTTAGTCTCTCACTCTCTTTCTTAGACTCTCTCTCTCTCTCTTTCTTAGTCTCTCTCTCTCTCTCTTTCTTAGTCTCTCTCTCTCTTTCTTAGTCTCTTTCTCTTTCTTTCTTAGTCTCTCTCTCTCTCTTTCTTAGTCTCTCTCTCTTTCCTAGTCTCTCTTTCTCTCTCCTAGTCGTTCTCTCTCTCTCTTTCTTAGTCTCTCTCTCTCTCTTTTTTAGTCTCTCTCTCTTTCTTAGTCTCTCTCTCTCTTTCTTAGTCTTTCTCTCTCTCTCTCTCTCTTAGTCTCTCTCTCTCTTTCTTAGTCTCTCTCTCTCTCTCTTAGTCTCTCTCTCTTTCTTAGTCTCTCTTTCTCTCTCTTAGTCTCTCTCTCTCTTTCTTAGTCTCTCTCTCTCTTTCTTAGTTTCTCTCTCTCTTTCTTAGTCTCTCTCTCTCTCTCTTTCTTAGTCTCTCTCTCTCTCTCTTTCTTAGTCTCTCTCTCTCTCTTTTTCTTAGTCTCTCTCTCTCTCTCTCTTTCTTAGTCTCTCTCTCTCTCTTTCTTTGTCTCTCTCAGTCTTTCTTAGTCTCTCTCTCTCTCTCTTTCTTAGTCTCTCTCTCTCTTTCTTAGTCTCTCTCTCTTTCTTAGTCTCTCTCTCTCTTTATTTGTCTCTCTCTCTATCTTTCTTAGTCTCTCTCTCTCTCTTTCTTAGTCTCTCTCTCTCTCTCTTTCTTAGTCTCTCTCTCTCTCTCTCTTTCTTAGTCTCTCTCTCTTTCTTAGTCTCTCTCTCTCTTTCTTAGTCTCTCTCTCTTTCTTAGTCTCTCTCTCTCTTTCTTATAGTCTCTCTCTCTTTCTTAGTCTCTCTCTCTCTTTCTTAGTCTCCCTCTCTCTCTTTCTTAGTCTCTCTCTCTCTCTTTCTTAGTCTCTCACTCTCTTTCTTAGACTCTCTCTCTCTCTCTTTCTTAGTCTCTCTCTCTCTCTCTTTCTTAGTCTCTCTCTCTCTTTCTTAGTCTCTCTCTCTCTCTTTCTTAGTCTCTCTCTCTCTCTTTCTTAGTCTCTCTCTCTCTCTCTCTCTTTCTTAGTCTCTCAGTCTCTCTCAGTCTCTCCCTCCCCCTCTCCCTCCCCCTCTCCCTCCCCTGCAAGAGGTTGGTGAAGGGAGAAACTCGATGCAACCACTGAAGTAGCGCTGTGGGTTTCCCTGAACCCACCCCGTCGTTAGAGAAATAAACGGTAAAAACCCTCTTTCAAATGTATGGGTTCAGACAAACCCGCATCGTCGTTAGAGGAATAAACGGTAAAAACCCTCTTTCAAATGTATGGGTTCAGACAAACCCGCATCGTCGGGAGTGTGTAGTCAAAAGCGGCATCCGGCAAAGGTTAACTGGAAACATAATTTAAAAAACTACAACATTATTTAGTTAGTGACCGTTCTTCTGTTGTCGTCTTCTCAAATCATTGTTGAGTTTGTTTAATATTAGCTTTATCATTTGTACTTTCGGCCGTACCGTTTTCCACGTGTGCGGTTTGAAGACGGTAGGCCTACTGAATATTCGCGGAAAAGACCATGACGCATTACACAAAACAGTGGTTTTTTTTCAAAACAAACACAAAACAACGTGTTTCCCGAGTGACATCCCCCAAGGCGCGTTTTGGAAAACACTGCATGCTTTCGCATCGTGTACCGTTGCCCACTGCATGCATGCCAGCCGTATGTGTACAAACTGACCCGCACACAGCGCGGTAGCTAGAACGGGTCAAGCTGACACTGACCAATATTTCTGTGAAAACAGGAAGCGTCCTAGCTGTAACGAAGATTTGATTACTTGATTAAACGAAGCAGCGAAATGATGGACTTATCAGACGACAGTTAGTTGAATATGATCTACCAGGGATCGCGCTAGCTTTTTAAAAAACGCGTAAGTCATACGCAACGAAACGAAAAAAACGCGTCACGGACCAATATTTTTGCGTACTACGAACACACGTACAGACACAAACAAAACACGCACGAAAGACTTAAAGACACTCCTTACCTAAATACGGCGAGTTTTCCTGTCGAACTCCGCGCACGCCTGTCGAATAACACCCCTGCTGTCTCCAACCTTCGGGCCTTGCGAGTTTGTTTCCCGCTCTAATACGACTAGACACACTTTCCGCCTTTTGGAAGCGCGAGATGGGAGAGCAGCTAATGTCTGTTTCATTATCCGACAAGACATTATCTGGTAATACCCTCGTTACGTTCGTTTGCGATACTTCGACTTTAGTTTTGACGCGCAGATTTCATGTGTGTCGTCACTTCTCGAGCCCTATAGTCAGTTTCAGGATCGGGTGATTATTAAGTCAGAGCAAAAGCGCTGCGTGAAGACAAGAAAAAGTTACAATATTTTTGCGTATGGCTTACGCGGCGCGGCGAAAAAAACGCGCCAACGACTTTTAAAATGCGTCAAATACGCAAAAATCGTGCGTAAACGCGATCCCTGATCTACTAAATCATGTTGTAGTAATTTAGTGCAAATTCGCTCGAACCAGAGACATGTCTCTGCTCGAACGAAACGTTCAGCAGCCATTTTGCCGGCATCAAAACATCCGACCACGCCATCGCTATTTTTAGAAACTCTATATAACAGTTAACGATAGTAATATCACTTGCGCGCACCATGCCGCCGTTTTGCGAAACCCTCGTTATCTGTTATTCATAGTTTTAGCAATAGCGCGCACAAACGCGCTATTGATATATTATAACTCTAAATAACAGTTAACGATAGTTTCGAAACTCTATTTAACAGTTAACGATAGTTTTGAAACTCTATATAACAGATAACGATAGTTTCAAAACTCTATATAACAGTTAACGATAGTTTTGAAACTCTATATAACAGATAACGATAGTTTTGAAACTCTATATATAAGTATAACAGTTAACGATAGTTTTAAAACCCTGTATAACTGTTAACGATAGTAATACCAATTTTGTGCACCATAAATTAAATACCTAATATCAATTACACCTCAAGGCCATATTTCTTTTATTTCTAAAGGGTGGGGTGGGCTTTCAAGTGACAAGCACATCACTGCAAATAGTGGGTATCTAGACAATATTGTACAAAATGATGTCATTTTGGCCGACAGGGGATTTGACATTAATGAACTAGTGGCTATGAGAGGTGCACAAGTGAAAATCCCTGCCTTTACAAGAAAGAAGAGTCAGCTTACAGCTTATGAGATAGTCAACACGCAAACTAGCTAATCTGAGAATTTATGTTGAGCGAGTTATCGGTATTCTTTGGGGAAAGTACACAATTTTGAACTCTGATATTCTGACTGATCTTTTGTTTGCAAGGGAAGAGGAAGAAGTGGTAACACTGGACAAAATAGTCACTTTATCATCTGGGCTTGTCAATGTTTGCACAGCCTAGTGTTCAAACTGAAGGCATTGTTTAGACTAAAGAATATGTTAATTAAACTCCAGGGGTGTCGTTTGGATCGGCCCTTCGGCGAATCGCCGATTTTTTTTTTAATTTGGCTGAAACTTTCATGTACTTATCGGCCAAATGTCCGAAGAGTATTCGTCTGAATCGGCCAAGGTTTGTCCGGGTTTTTTATTGGTCAGGCTTTTGGGCGGGGATATAGCTCAGTTTGTAGCGCGCTGGATTTGCATTCAGTTGGCCGCTGTCAGCGTGAGTTCGATCCCAGGTTCGGCGGACATTTATTTCAGAGTCAACTTTGTGTGCAGACTCTCTTCGGTGTCTGAACTCCCCCCCCCGTGTACACTACATTGGGTGTGCACGTTAAAGATCCCACGATTGACAAAAGGGTCTTTCCTGGCAAAATTGCTTAGGCACAGCCGGTTAATAATTGTCTACCTATACCCGTGTGACTTGGAATAATAGGCCGTGAAAGGTAAATATGCGCCGAAATGGCTGCAATTACTGGCCGTATAAAATTTCATCTCACACGGCATTACTGCAGAGCGCCTAGAACTGTACCCACGGAATATGCGCGATATAAGCGTCATTGATTGATTGATTGATAAAACTGCTGCCGATGTACTTAGACAACTGACTGGCGTTTATTTTCTTCGTGAATACCAAGAACGAAACATCAGTGTTTTGAGCGCAAGCCATTGACAAAAACTATAGCTGCCAGAGTGGTTTCGACAAGGGAAACCACACTTTCTGCGGACCGCTCAGGCTCAGCGTTTGCGTTCGCCGAACATCATGTCGCAACCAAAAAAGAAGAAAAAAACTCAATTGATCAGTGGCCACGGTGTGCTACCCTTCGCCAAGGTAGGTGCTTCTGAAAAAAATAACAGCAACACCGCGAACGTGGACAGTGTGAGTGATAGGGGTAGTGTTGTCGAGTCGATGGAAGCAGACGACACAAGCTTAGCAGAGGACAGTCACATTCACCGGCGTATCGACATCTGCTGAGATTGAAAAGCGACATCCAAATCGTGGTTTTCAAGCAAATTGGCTCACCCTAGGCCTACACCCATGGCTTAGCTATGAGGGTGGGTCCATGTTTTGCAAACTGTGCAAGAACGGTGGATGTAAAAATATTTTCACCAGGGGAGGTTGCCAAAATTTCAGCATTAACTGACCACCTCGCTAGCAAAGACCATGCAAGATCCATAGATGTGCTCGTGTATCAGGAAACCTTCAAAACAATGGATAAAATCACAATGTTATGTGACGGTGTCAGAGTGTGTTTATGTTTTATTGGTGTTTTACCAGTCATATTTCCAACTGAAAGGCTTGTCAAGATTGGAAGAGTTTTATTGTTTTACTTTCAAAACATTAAAGTTAAAGGTTTGAAAAAGTTTTAAAGAATTGGTGTCTTTGTGTTTTACTTAAATCAACAAAGCTGATTGTTTCAGTTGCAGTATGCAACACATATGTTCTGTGTTCCTAAGACAATGATTACCTCTTGTGCTTCAATGTTGCGGTGACTTTCGATGAGCCAAAATAATGGCCGAAATTTTTTCACAATGTCCTAAAGCATTCTGACAGTTTTGGCCAAATGTCCCAACATAAAAATGTCTAGCAACACCCCTGAACTGTGGTGTCTTGTATCTGATTCTGATGTCTCTCATGAGCAGTAGCAATAGTCTTTCTGTTATTATGTTTTCACTGGACGGAATCTTGAATTTGAAGATAAAGGCATTGTTTAAAGAATGTGTTAGGCCAAAAAAAAAAAATTGTCTGTTTAGGGTAACCCGACCGACCCTATCGATTTGGCGCCGACCCAAAAACTTTTTTTTGATTTCAAAAAAAAAAAAAAAAAAAAAAAGAGGTAAAAATGCTAAAAAGAGACATTTGGCGTTTCTTTCTCTCCCTTTCTCTCTGTTTTATTTATACGTTAGTTTTGAAACATGTATTCATCAAATATAAGAAGTGAATGTTCAGCCAACATAGCATTTACACCAAAAAAAAAAAAAAAAAAAAAAACTTTACCTACCTACCGACCCTACTTTTTTTGGTCATGTTACCCTAAACAGACAATTTTTTTTTTTGGCCTTAATTAAACTGTGGTGTATTGTATCTAATTCTGATGCAGGTGTCTCACATGAGCAGTAGCAACAGTTTTTCTGTTATGTTTTCACTGGATGGAATCTTGAATTTGAATACACATACATGTATCATGTGTATATGATCTGACCTGCTGCTATTTCCTTCCATTTCAAGAGCAGATTTCACTCTTTCTATCACACACACACACACACCACATTAACATACACTTTGAAATCATTTTGCATAAATGTGACATGTATTGACACAACTGACAAAGGTTGAATTATGCTGATTAACCTCAAAATAGCTCTACACAGGAAACAAGATCAGGAGCATTGCAAAATTAAATGGCCTACACTTGAAATGCGAGCACACATTTAAACTACCAATAACATGCAACTTCAAGCAACACTGAACATACCACTACCAGTATTGCAGGTATCAAGCCAAAGTGAAGAGAAGAACACTTTCACTAAATGTTCAAAATTGAAATAACATACTGTGGGCATGTGAGTCATTAACTATTCATTATGATAAATAGACCTGTGCGCTTTTTTGCAGAAATAAGTGTGTTCAATTTTGTTGTCATCAAAACAGAACTAGTTGATAATAGAAACTAACTTTCAGTTCCACTGCCAATTTAAACACTGTATTACTTGACTGTACTGATGCAGAACTACGCTGGACCACACACTCTTATTTGTTCCCTAAATCAAGCAGCCAATCCGTGTCACTGGAAACATTGAACAAGGAGAATGAACAATATACCTGGCTGAATAAGTTGATAATCAAACTGCTCATGATTCTTTGTTATTCACAGCAGTGGATGTAAAACAATCACAAAATAATGTCCTGTATGCATCATAATTTATACTTGTAGCACTTGATTTTGTATTGTGGTCAGTGATCCTAAACAAAATGTATGCCTACATCTGTGCATGATTTTACTTTAAGAATAAAATGAAACAAGAATGGAACAATGACTTCTCTGTGAGTGTGAACTGTGATTTAAAACATTACATGCCCTCTTTTCTCTCCCTCTTTACAACTTTACTACTGGCCACTTTCTGTGTGTACAGTCATACATGATGTTTGTTTTCCCACACACATGAGCAAGCGAGTCTGGCATTGTCACTGTTTCTTGCTGCGTTTCACGGCTTGTGTTTGCAGCTGCTCCTGGTTCACATCCACTGCTTGTAGAGGCTCAGCTTCTCTGTCCAGCCAGTTTCCAACTAGCTCTGGAAAAACTGCGAGTCTGAACACTTTCAAAGCTTTCTCCACACACATTGCCCAAAAATCACAGTCAGGCAATACTCAGACAATAACTTTATCCACAGTAGTCCACACCATGAAATCGCAGTAGGAGGAACTGGTCATAACAATCTGGCACTGTACCGGTACTTGACTATTTAACTTTTAAGTATGGGTGGTCCTTGCGCAGACAAAGCATCCCCTCACTGTTAGATTCCAAACAGAAATGGCGGTCTGTCACACACACTCAACAGCTGACTCCTTGAAGGTGAAGGGACGTGTGTGCAGGTTTCTCCAACTCCGGCCATGCAGGTTTCTCCAACTCCGGCCATGCAGGTACAGTGTGCTGACAGTATGTTGCCATCAAAAGTGGCGATGGTCCAAGGAGAAAGTGCTGGTTCATTAAGGCGTTGTGAATGAAGAACCTGAAACATAAATTGAAGATCGCACAAATCAGCATTCAGCTAGGTCAATCGAATGAATATAACTCTAAGACGCACATAATGTCAATGTGCTTTACAACATTAACAATGAAAAGTAAACAACAGATTTTTAACTGAATATGAACATGAAGCTCATTATAATTATATATAAATATAATATTTTGCAAGCTATTTTAAAATATAAATATATTCAAGACTATCTACAGCTTTTGTCGTAGTCCAGAATACATTAAGTAAAGCGAAGAATATATTAAAGACAAAGCCTCAACACAATATCCTGAACTGCAACTTACAAGTGAAATCTGCAACACAAGACAGAGAACACTCACGTTCATTCATTATTATATTTATAAACTGAAAGCACATTCTTACCTTTGCAGAAATGACAGAGTTTTGACAGCCATCAGGGCTGTAACGCTTGACATCCCTCACCCAGCCAGAGACAAAAAGTCGGTAGGAATCCAAACGTTTGTAAGCTTTCAGCAACATGCACTCTTCTCAGTTCTTGCCAAGCACAAAATAATTTACGATGTTGATGTAACTCAGCTCTGGCAGATCGTCCGGATTTGCTGACCAGCACCTGGTTGGAATGTCATACGGATCATTCCCATCACTCTCCAAAATCTTCTGATGGTATCGCCGCCTCTCCTCTGGTAACAATCGCTCAGAATATGTTCGCTTCTTGCCCGGTCGCTGTTTCTCCATCTTGCTTTCAAGGCAAGGGAAGTCACTCCAGGAGGCATTGTTTCCCGTTTTTCAACGGTTCACAGCTGTTTTTACTTTTCTCTTTGAAATGAAACGATGAAAGGAAGAGAAATGGAAAGACAGGCATGTTGTTGGGACATAAACAGAACAGAGAACATAAGGGGAAAATACTGTGTTTCAACAACTTCAAGCAAGAAAATGCAAACACTAAACACTCCCGGCAGAGAAAACCCTTAATTGACCTTGACCTTTGACTGTGTTTGAGATCAGTTATTTTCGTACTCGGCTTGTAAAATAAACAAAATAATATCCAAACAACAGCTATTTTAAGATAAGAGTGTGTGGAGAGACCTTGTATTCAATTATAGTAATCACTGAAAGACATAAAACTTAGTTCAGAAGCGAATCCTAGAAACCCCTAAATAATGGAAAATGTCTTGGCTAAACAATTTACGTAAATAATTCATTGTTTACGTAAATAATGATTTATTTAGAAACATTGCTCATTGTTTATAAACAATGTATTATAAGTCTAAATAATATATTGTTTACGTAAATAAATCATTATTTACGTAAACAATGAATTATTTACGTAAATAATTCATTGTTTACGTAAATAATGATTTATTTAGAAACATTGCTGATTGTTTATAAACAATGTAATATAAATCTAAATAATATATTGTTTACGTAAATAAATCATTATTTACGTAAACAATGAATTATTTACGTAAACAATGAATTGTTTAGGTAAATAATGAATGGTTTACGTAAATAAAAAATTATTTAGAATTGTTTTACATTGTTTATAAACAATTACTTATTTAGCACATGAGCTTCTAAATAATGATTATTTAGCTAAAACTGGTGAAAAAAACATGAAAAAGTATCCAAATAATTATTTGACAAACGGAATGCCATAAAGGATAGAGGTTTTAGGCAAAGCCTAATCTTACAACCTGTCCCTTATACAAACACTTAATACAGACGCACATAATATAGATAGTAAAATTGACAAGGTTATTGTTACTTACAGACGTACATAATGTAAATAGTAATAAGAAAGGGGTTATGGTTTTGTATACACATTCAAAAATGGGAATAACAATATAGTGGAAATTGCAGCATAGTTGCAATAATGCATTGCATATAAACATCCAAAACAACTAATAACAAAAGGGAGAAAAAAATGTGGGGAGGAATTGTCCCAATCATTTGCATATATCATTATCAATACATACACATAAAGAACAAATCAAAATACAAGAGAGAGAGAGAGAGAGAGACAGAGAGAGAGACACAGAGAGAGAGAGAGAAAGAGAGAGACAGAGACAGACACAGACAGACAGACAGACAGACAGAGACACAGAGAGAGACACACAGAGAGAGACAGAGAGAGAGAGTTAGACAGACAGAAAGACAGACAGACAAACAGACAAACAGACACACTGACAGAGAGACAGAGAGACAGAGAGAGTGCGCGGACATACACACCGAGTGCAAGAGACGAGTCTGGCTAATCACATCAACGTCGTTTAGCCAATTATCACGCTCTTCCCACCCGTTGTATGCATGGAACGCTTGATAAAAAAAACTAAGTGCGTTTCAATGCATGAGTGTCAAATCAGTATATCTTCTTCTTCTGCGTTCATGGGCTGAAACTCCCACGTTCACTAATGTTTTTTGCAGGAGTGGGGTTTTCCGTGAAAAATACTAATTTCACCACTGGCTGCCGACTGCGGATGTTACTGTCTCGCATGTCGTGGGGGACTTCACCTTCCTCCCAGCGGTGTCTATGACGGCATCAAGAAAACTATAGGTCCAACACACAGCAAGTCAGCACCACTGAAGTCAACCACTGGAGAAGTCATCACAGACAAAAGCAAACAATTGGAGAGATGGGTGGAGCATTACTCTGAACTGTACGGTAGGGAGAACTCCATCTCAGAAGCTGCGCTGGAAGCTGTGACACTCTTACCCGTCATGGGAGAGCTAGATGGAACACCAAGTGTGGAGGAGCTCAGCAAAACCATACAGTCTGCCAAATGGCAAAGCACCAGGACTGGATGGGAATCCCCCTAAAATTGTGAAGTGTGACCCCGAGCTGCTGGTTCAGTGCTGGGAGGAAGTTGAAGTTCCCTAGACATGCGAGACAGTAACATCGTCACCCTGTGCAAAAACAAGGGAGACCGCAGCGACTGCAACAACAACAGGAGGATCTCCTTGCTCAGCATCGTAGGGAAAGTGTTTGCGGGCGTGGTCCTAAACAGACTACAGAAGCTTGCCGACAGGGTTTATCCAGAGTCTCAGTGTGGCTTCAGGTCAGAACGATCCACTATCGACATGGTTTTCTCCCTCCGACAGCTACAGGAGAAGTGCAGAGAACAAAGGCAGCCACTATATATTGCCTTCATAGACTTGACCAAGGCCTTTGACCTGGTGAGCTAGGATGGACTCTTCAAAGTCTTAGGAAGGATTGGGTGTCCGCATAGGCTGCTAAGCATGATCCAGTCATTCCACACAGACATGAAGGGCGTCGTGCAGTTTGACGGCTCGTCATCTGCTCCCTTCGAGGTCAAGAGCGGAGTCAAGCAGGGATACGTGCTTGCCCCCACCCTCTTCGGCATATACTTTGCAGTCATGCTGAAACACGCATTCAGAACTTCAACCGACGGAGTCTACCTCCATACCAGGTCAGATGGGAAACTCTTCAGCCTTTCACGCTTAAGGCAAAGACCAAGATTCGGAAGACCCTCATCAGAGACATGCTATTTGCAGACGACGCTGCTTTGACAACCCGCAAGAAGGAGCACCTTCAGCGCCTCATGGACAACTTCTCAGGAGCCTGCCAGGATTTCGGATTGACCATCAGCCTGAAAAAACCAACATCGTAGGCCAGGACACTGAATGCCCACCAATCATCACCATCAACATCAGCTGGATGTCGTGAATTAATTCACATACCTTGGCTCATCAGTGACTGACGATCTTGGCATGGACTCTGAAATCAACAGGAGAATTTGCTGTGCAGCCTCAACATTCGCAGGCTCTCAAAACGGGTTTGGGAAAATACAAAATTTACAGTGAAAACGAAGATGGCTGTCTATCGAGCATGTGTCGTCAGTGGCCTTCCATGCGGCAGCGAGTCGTGGACCCTTTACTCAAGGCAGGAAAGGAGGCTGAACACATTCCACATGCGCAACCTACGGCGGATCCTAGGAATCAAGTGGTCAGACCGGGTAACCAGCAACGAGGTCCTGGAACGTGCTATATCATGCCCAGCATGTACACACTGCTCCGGCAACTCAGACTCCGTTGGTTTGGTCACGTACGCAAGCATCTACTGTACGATGAGCTGGCATCAGGCAAGAGAGCGCAGGGACGCCCCCAACTCTGCTACAGAGATGTCTGCAAAAGAGACATGAAGGCCCTCGACATGAACATCAACGGCTTGGAAGATCTTGCTCAAGATCGAGCCCGCTGGAGGCAGGACCTGAAGAGAAGTCTAGCCAAGGGGGACGAGAAGCTCAAACTAGCCTCGGAAGCACAAAGGCTCAAAACCAAAAAAAAGAACAGTAAAGTAACAACATCAGATACTGTTCACAAGTGTGGTCGCTGCGGCAGAGACTGCCACTCTCGAATCGGGCTGCACAGCCACTGCAGGCGCTGTTTCAGCGCCAAATGACTTTTTCAGGCGCAGTTCCACGGCCCCTTCGGGACCGACGGATGCCGACGAAGTGATAATATATAGTACATGGTACATTTACAACATGTTACTATCAGAGATTACCATAGTATACTATAGCGTATAGAGTGATATATTTTTTTTACCTGGGTTTAATTGTGAGGCAAAGACGTTTTAACGTATTGCGCTGTGCACAATTCTTAGCAAGCGCGAGGAAAGCGTATAGCGAAACAGCCGGTTGAGCTGCCTTCCGGCTCCATGAGTAGGGACCCGTGTGGGGCCATTCTGTTCTTGCACCAGTTGTAATAAAGGGACTGTTTGTTACCGACAACAGTGTGCCACCTGAAAGCGATATCCTTTGTACTTTAATGTGAAGGGGGAAAATGAAATAGTGTGTGCACACGACTTTTGACGGGTCCCTCACCACTATACGCCTCAACTTTCATTGGGCCAAACAAAAGTATATGTTGGTTTTGGGTAACCCAACCGACCCTATTTTTTCCCGCCGACCCTTAAACTTATTTTTCATTTCTCAAACAAAAACTAACGTTTGGCACATTTTGCGAACCATACCAAGACTAAGGGAAGTAACCTCCTTTAAAATCGATTAAATTAAAAAAAGAAAAAAGAAAAAAAAAGCCGACCTGCCGACCCTTGCTTTTATTGGGTCACGTTACCCTAAACCAACATATATTTTTGTTTGGCCTTGTATTATGCTGCTGCACGTACCGATAATTTGATCCGCCCAAGAGCGATGATAAATGTTGCTGGACGTAACACATAATACGTGCAGCGGCGTAACGCGTAGCACATGTATACGTTTAACTTGTTGTGCTTCACAGGGTCCTAGCATATAACCACGTCAGGTCCCAAATAGACACTAGTTCTGGGGACAGAAAAAATAAGTTAGCATAGCACCTTCACAGGGTGCTTACGGGCAGAATATACCTGCGCAGAGGCGGCACAGACGACGCACTGCATATTATTTATGCTGCGTTGGGGATTATGACGATAACTTGGCCTGTTTTCCTTTCACGCAACGTGTAGCGGGCTGGTATAATCTGCAGTGCGTCGTCGGTCCTGCTGAAGTTACATAGGTGAGCGGAGCCCCTTATATACTTCGTTCAGGTGTACAACGCGACACAGCTCGTCACGGTGTGGTGACGATGGTCGATAAACTGCCAGCAAGCACGCAGCGCGTCAGGCGCCTGTTCCACGACTGGGTCACAGGCTACACTAAGTGGCGACAACGCGGAAATTGTTTTACTGCAAGATGGCGGTCTCATAATATGCCTGCAGTTCTGTGAAGTGAGTACATTCAGTTCCATGTCCACCGTTGTATTTATTAGTGTCTATGTTGTTGTTATTGATATACACTCACGACTTACCTGTAAGCTTCACTGTCGTCATAATTAATTATTATTAGTCCAGTGCCCACTGTCGTGTGTCACACCTTCGTTCACATTGTAATTACGTTGGTGTGATCTTCAATCAATATCAATCAATATGAGGCTTATATCGCGCGTATTCCGTGGGTACAGTTCTAAGCGCAGGGATTTATTTTTTCTTCAGCTAGGCGAAGGATTATTCAACCCGTATTAATCGCGTGCATATTCTCCTCATAGTTCAGTCTAACTGATGCACATTTACATTCAATGGAACTACGCTGTACTCATACCGCCCTATAGATTCAAGGTAAGTTCAGGCAATATTAAGGTGAGGTCAGGTAAGGTAAGAAACGTAATTGCACTCAGCAGAATTTTTATTCCGCTCAGAACTTTCGTTTTACACGGTCTTTGCGATAAAGAGAGAGATCGCATTCTTGCAGAAAATCATTGACACCACAAACCAGTCATTTTTAGCATAGACATTGGGAAGGGCTACTATTATAGTGTGTTTTAAGAAAGAAAAACATTATAGTATCGGCAGAACACGATCAAATGAATTTCGTGTCACAGCGTTATGGGCGTGAGATAGTTTAGACTTTTTGTTCTTACACTGTAGCAAAATCATTGACAACACAAACTAGTCATTTTTAACTTAGACATTGGGAAGGGCTACTATTATAGTGTGTTTTAAGAAAGAAAAACATAATAGTATTGGCAGAACACGACCAAATGAGTTTCATGTCCCAGCGTTATGGGCGTGAGATTGTTTAGACTATTAATTTTGTTCTCACACTGCAGATCATATCTTAAAAACTACTAAGTGGATCTTTATGAAATTTGATATATAGGAATCTCTCTTTCCCCCAAAAAATCATTTTTCGAGATATATTACTTGGGATGACTGAGTTCTGTAAGTTTTCTTTCTTTCTTTATTTGGTGTTTAACGTCGTTTTCAACCACGAAGGTTATATCGCGACGAGGGAAAGGGGGGAGATGGGATAGGGGAAAGGGGGGAGATGGGATAGAGCCACTTGTTAAGTGTTTCTTGTTCACAAAAGCACTAATCAAAAAATTGCTCCAGGGGCTTGCAACGTAGTACAATATATGACCTTACTGGGAGAATGCAAGTTTCCAGTACAAAGGACTAAACATTTCTTACATACTGCTTGACTAAAATCTTTACAAACACTGACTATATTCTATACAAGAACCACTTAACAAGGGTAAAAGGAGAAACAGAATCCGTTAGTCGCCTCTTACGACATGCGGGGTGCAGAGAATAATAAGGATGTGGAAAAGAAGACTTTTGGTAAGTGAATATAAAGGTGATGGATCCAGTCAGGTAGAAATAAGACACCAAGAAAAGAATTGGAAAACTGCAGGGAATAGTAGGGAGAGTTTTCTTGGAAGGAAATATAGATGAAAGGACTGGTAAGGCAGAAATAAGACAAAAGAAGAGAAGTAAAGGGGTGGGGTAGCTCTGTGGAAACACTCCCGCCGCGTGAAGGCGACCCCATTGGGAGCAGTTCTGTAAGCAGTGATGTACATTTTTCCAGCAGCCTTTAGGACAATTGTCCTGAAGACTGAAAATCAATAGGACACAGTGTCCTGAGATTGCAATTTCAATAGGACAAAAACACGACTCGTAAAACCGCATTTAAAAAGATTTTTCAGATTAAATTCTTCCACCTTCCGCGACTGTCACCATCACTCTCCACTTCGACGAGTTCGTTCTCGGTTGACGTTGTTGTTGGTTCAGCTATAGCCACAGTGGCTGGCGAACGCAGCATGGACATCAATGTCTGCTGATTTTTTATCTGCTTTGAGCTTTTTTTTTCGGACCCATGTCGTTTCTCTTTCGTTTTATTTTCGTTCGAACGCACAACGGGTTTTTCCGGATATTATGACGAAAAGTAATGCCTTGCGCATGTGCGAACATGCACGGGTGGTTCCCATTGGTTTAAACGATTTATTGCTGAGCCACTCGAGGCACCATATGGGTTCGGTTTTCTTTTTTTATTCTTGATCCAACTTGAGGATAAATTAATTCAAAGAATCAGATCCCATATGGTGCCTCGTTCACTCAACAAACTGGTCACACGCAGTGCATACTTTCGCTTGGCAAAACCGAAACCAGCTTTCCTCACGCAGTGTTTACTTTCGCTTGGCAAAACCGAAACAAGCTTTCCTCTTGAAAATAATTGAACAGTCCGCATGTCCGCTTCATTGTCAAAAACGATCGGACCCTTGACCACTTCTTCTGTAGGTTAATCGGACCTGTGTCCTGCTGGTGTTAAAGCTATAGGTCCTGGGGGAAATTGGATCGGTCAGAGACCGGAGACCGACTAAAATGTACATCACTGTGTAAGTATGCCATATGAAAATAGCACGTTGCGCTGGAGTAACTCGATGTAAGCTTCACCGAGACAAGTTAGTACTGGGCTGGCCGAAACACAACACTGACTGTGGTATTGGTAACAGAAACCAACAGTATAAACGCATATATACTTTTGGATTTAGGATAATATAAAGTTTGCAGTGCAAACATGTTTTCATCAGTGGTGCCAAGTTTTTATTTCAAGCATGATAAGTTAAATAACTGTTAAGCTTCTGAGCTGAAATGAAATCCCATAGTCCGGATTGGGTCAAAGATTATTCGATTAAAGGTTCAATGAATTGGATGAAAAAATGCGGTCAACACGGTGCAGTCTCAACTATTTAACGGGCGGATATGATGTCATCAAAGAAAGGTATGGGGGGAACAATTAGGAACTGTCCGGGGATATTATCTGGAAGAAGTCATATGTTAAGTTTCATTAAGATCTGTTATGAAGTTTTCTCGGAATCGCTTTGCGCGTGCACACACACACACACACACACACACACACACACACACACACACACACACACACACACACACACACATACATATACACACACACACATACAATCACGCACGCACACGTACATACAGACTCACACTAACACACATTAACACACACACACACACACACACACACACACACACACATACACACACACACGCACTAATACAAACACACAGACACACACATAATAACACACACACCCACACACACACACGCACAATAATACACGCACAACAACACACACACATACACCATTACCTCATCTCGATTCACGGTCTACCAGAATTGATTTAGTGAACCAATGAGTCAAAAAAGGACTAAATGTAAAAACCTATCAAATTGTAGAAAACTGATTTACTTATTCATTTGTTTCAGTTTGAGCCTCAGTTATCAACCTTCCTTGCTGACCATCTTCAAGTTTCCATCGTCAAATAAGCAATGAATAACAAAACTAGTAATGCCATTAAACGAACGTATAAGACTATAACAAAATGCCACACGTGGCATCGAGCAACGAGCAGAGACGAAAGGTGAGAATATCACCAAACACAGCAATACAGACCAAATCCACCAAAATCAGTTAACAACCAAGTAAGACCGCGGGTGACATCATCTTCCAATCAGCGACATACGCTACACGAACAAAGGTAATCAAGGGGGAAAAAAACTACAAGAATGTCAACATACCATAAACAACGACCACAGACACCTAACCAGCAACAAGTACCGCCGGCACCAATGCAACAGCGACCACAGGCACCAATGCAACAGAGACCACAGGCACCAATGCAACAGAGACCACAGGCACCAATGCAACAGAGACCACAGTCACCAAAGCAACAGAGACCACGGGCACCCATGTCATCTAACCAACAACAGAGACCACGGGCATCAATCTCACCTAACCAACAACAGAGACCACGGGCAATCATGTTACCTAACCAACATCAGAGACCACGGGCAATCATGTTACCTAACCAACATCAGAGACCACGGGCACCAAAGCAACAGAGACCACGGGCAACCATGTTACCTAACCAACATCAGGGACCACAGTCGCCAAAGCAACAGAGACCACGGGCAACCATGTTACCTAATCAACAACAGGGACCACAGTCACCAAAGCAACAGAGACCACGGGCAACCATGTTACCTAACCAACAACAGGGATCACAGTCACCAAAGCAACAGAGACCACGGACAACCATGTTACCTAACCAACAACAGAGACCACAGTCACCAAAGCAACAGAGACCACGGGCACCCATGTCATCTAACCAACAACAGAGACCACGGGCATCAATCTCACCTAACCAACAACAGAGACCACAGGCACCCATGTTACCTAATCAACAACAGGGACCACAGTCACCAAAGCAACAGAGACCACAGGCACCCGTGTTACCTAATCAACAACAGGGACCACAGTCACCAAACAGGGACCACAGTCACCAAAGCAACAGAGACCACAGGCACCAATCTCATCTAACCAACATCAGGGACCACGGGCACCCATGTTATCTAACCAACATCAGAGACCACAGGCACCAATCTCATCTAACCAACAACAGGGACCACGGGCACCCATGTTACCTAACCAACAACAGGGACCACAGTCACCAAAGCAACAGAGACCACGGGCAACCATGTTACCTAACCAACAACAGGGACCACAGTCACCAATGCAACAGAGACCACGGGCAACCATGTTATCTAACCAACATCAGGGACCACAGTCACCAAAGCAACAGAGACCACAGGCACCCATGTTACCTAACCAACAACAGGGACCACAGTCACCAATGCAACAGAGACCACGGGCAACCATGTTACCTAACCAACAACAGGGACCACAGTCACCAAAGCAACAGAGACCACGGGCAACCATGTTACCTAACCAACAACAGGGACCACAGTCACCAAAGCAACAGAGACCACAGGCACCCATGTTACCTAATCAACAACAGGGACCACAGTCACCAAAGCAACAGAGACCACGGGCAACCATGTTATCTAACCAACATCAGAGACCACAGGCACCAATCTCACCTAACCAACAACAGAGACCACGGGCAATCATGTTACCTAACCAACATCAGAGACGGCAGGCACCAATTTCACCTAACCAACAACAGAGATCACAGGTACCAATGTCACCAGACAAGCAACAAAAACAAGGGGTACCAATGTCACCAAGCCAGCATCAGAGACCACAGGTAGTTTCATTTCTGTTTTCGCAAACTATGCTTTTTATCAGTTTGTATTTATAGTTAAGCTGTTATTTTCTGATGCTTCATCATAGTCTTTTATTCATAAGTTTTCGCGACGTTTGACTTATTTACACATATATATGTCTGTCTCTCGTGACGTTACATAAATCTGAGTGAAGGGCTGTTCTGTTTAAGACAAATGTGAATCATTCCGAACGTCACATTCCTCTGAGTGATTAGCTGTTCTCTTTGACACAGAGTTGTCCATCATTCATAAAGTCACATCAGTCTGTGTAATTAACGGTTCTCCTTCACAAAGCTGTCTGTCATTCATAACGTCACATCAGTCTGTGTAATTAACGGTTCTCCTTAACAGAGTTGTCCATCATTCATAAAGTCACATCAGTCTGTGTAATTAACGGTTCTCCTTCACAAAGCTGTCTGTCATTCATAACGTCACATCATGTTTGTGTGTTATTTTCTTTCCTCCAGAAGATCTTGCTTTCATTTTGAGAATTAAACATAAAAAAGAAATTCGAAACCCAATGAGCAAGATGTGTGTGCAGGCAGTCTCGGCCAGCCCAGCTCTTCCGACAGAAGGCAGTGCCCAGCTGACACCCGGCGTTGGGAAGAAGCGGACCCTGGCAGCAGGGAACAGCGCAAGCCACAAGGCTGCATCGAAGGCTGCTGGTTCAGGTCGTAGCCCAGCAAAGCGTTCAAAGACAGGACTGACATTACAGCCTCAAGTGCCAGTTATCGTTATTGAGGACACACAGGACGCTCCGTTCTCGGGGTCTTGTCAGGCCTCTGAAACACCAGTGGTTGAGCCACACCCGCCACGTGCCCGCGACAGACAGATATCGTCACTTGTTGACCAGGCGTCTTGCAGGGAGCAGACTCAAGTGTCGGCAATCGTTAATGAGGCCGCACTGGACACTGTCTTCTCTGCTCCTTCACGGGCCCGTGACTCACCACTGGTCGGGTCCAGCACGTTATATTCCCAGGCCCCCGGCAGTGCAGGGCTGGTTATCGTTATCGAGGACACGCTGGACGTTGTATTCCCTGCACCCTCCCAGACCTCTAACACACCAGTGGTTTTGTCCAGCACTTCACGTTCCCAGCCCTCCAGGACAGTACGAAGGGAACCGTCTGCAGGGCCGGTTAGTGTTCTCGAGAACACACAGGACGTTGTATTCCCTGCTCATTCCCAGGCCTCCAACAAACCACTGGTAGAGCTCAGCGCGTTATGCTCCCAGGCCCCTGACACACCAGTGGTCGGGCCCAGCCTGCCCGCTTCAGGTCATGCAAGGCAAGCAGTCAAACAGGTGTCGCCTCGTGCTGTCCTGTATCCTCGTACAGAGCGAAGAGAACAGTCTGAAGAATTCGTTATTGTCAGTGACGACGAAGAGGACCAAGTGCCGTGTGTTCCTTCCAAGATGTCAGAGACTAGATCAGTCGGGGATAGAGTGCCTGTTAGTCCTTCCAAGGCGTCAGCGGCTAGACCAGTCGGAGACACAGTGCCTGTTAGTCCTTCCAAGGCGTCAGAGACTAGACCAGTCGGGGACACAGTGTCTGTTAATCCTTCCAAGGCGTCAGAGACTAGACCAGTCGGGGACACAGTGCCTGTTAATCCTTCCAAGGCGTCAGAGACTAGACCAGTCGGGGACACAGTGCCTGTTAGTCCTTCCAAGGCGTCAGAGACTAGACCAGTCGGGGACACAGTGCCGGTTGGTCCTTTCAAGACGTCAGAGGCTAGACCAGTCGGGGACACACCACCGTCCCCAGGGCGCACACAGGGAGTGGAACCTAGGGCCAGGACTGACAGAAAACGCGGACAGGACGTTACCTCACCACGTGCTGACCCCGACCCCTGTCAAGGAATTTCCTCTGCCGGTGACCGTGTCACAGTTTGTCCTGCCAAGAGACCCCGGCTGTCCGTAAGTGGTTCTGTCATTGTCAGTTATCACAAGTTAACGTACACTTTCACCTCGTTCTCCTAGAATATTAGAACTTAGACTTGCCTCAGTCAATGTCAGCTCTCACCAGAGACAAATAATTCCTATTGGAGGGGACAACAATGACATGTTTTGGTTGTGCCAGTTGCCGCTCAGTCGGACCTTGGATTGACGTCACAAAGTGACTTCCCCCTTCCAACAACGATAGCATAAGGATGTTGACAGTTTGTAGAACGCTCTCTCCTGGCTGGTTTAAGCCGAACCCTTTGTTGTCTGCTATCAAAGACAGAATACGTACAGGCAAGGAGGAAAACCTTTCCCCCGTGACAAGTTGCTACACTCGCAGTTAGAGCAATGTTACACCGACTTGTAAAGCGATTTGTGCGTGTTACAGGGCCCATCGGGAGCCGGCAGGAGAATCTCCAAGTCCGAAGAGTTTTACATGGTTCCCACAAACTCCACGAGGCGGTCACGACGGGTGTGTGCTGACATCCTCAGGCCTCGTCATCACGCGCTGAGTCCCTTTCAGCCTGTTGGCAAGCTGGGTGTCAAGAGACGATGTGAGTTGCGTTTATATAGATCAATCACCTGGGGTGCTCAGCTTCTCAAGCAGTTAATTATTTGAAAGTAACACATAATTCTGGGTTGACTTTCACACCACCCACTTTCCGTGATCACTCGGAGAAGAAAAAACTCTGAACTGTCAACCTGATAGTTATGACGAAAGTGCACTTTTCCTCTCGCTCTCTCTTTCTCTCTCTCTTTCTCTCTCGCTCTCTCTTTCTCTCTCGCTCTCTCTTTCTCTCTCTCTCCCTCTCTCTCTTCCTCCTCTCTCTCTCTCTCTCTCTCTCTCTCTCTCTCTCTCTCTCTCTCTCTCTCTCTTTCTCTCTCTTGCTCCTTCCCTCTCAGCATGCCTTCTGTCACTCGCTCTCCTTTCTCCTCCTGCGTGAAACTCTCCACTGCTTTGTGCCGTTCGTGTTACACTTACTTTAAATAACAACAACAACTGTACTTGGCATATATAGTGGGACCCTATTTTCGCAATGCCTAATGCTCAGAATAATAGCCACTAACGAGTTGTGTAACCCTTAACCAATCTTGACCTTTCCGTTCCCCCCCCCCCCTCCACTACACCCAACCACTATCACCCTGTCAAGGAGAGCTTACTGAGCATTTACTCTTGTTCAGCGTAGGAGAAAAAAGAAAGTCTGAAGTGATAATGATGATCCCGAACTAAATTTGTCATTGGATTTTTTCTTCACAGACATTTCTCGATGCAAAGCCAAACTCAAAGATTCTCAATCGCCGAGCGCGGGGTTTGATAAAGCAAGCCAAGTAAAGGTTATGTCAAAAATGAAGAAGAGAACCCTGGAAGAGGTTCTAAGTCTAAGCAATGTGACGAGATCCACGACCCCCAGGGCGTCAGCCCCGCAACAGCCTGGACCAACTGGTGACTCAGCGGAGGGCAATAGTCTATCCAAACATCCAATGAACATGGCAAGACCTTGTAGCAGTAACAAAACGACTCCCTCTCCATCTGTCTTCAAACTGAGCTTCAGCACAGAGAAGGAAGCCGTGACCAGTCAAGAAAGTGATATGGAAAGTGCCGCCAAGAGAAGAAACGTGCCTATAGACAAGGCCCTTGCTCTAATGGAGATCCAAAGTCAGATGGAGGAAGTGAGTCGTCTTGCACGTCGCACGGAGGACAATGAGCACCAACACGAACAGAATCAGAAGAAGGAGGACAGTGAGGCACAGCAACGAAAGACAAACAAAGACCCTACGCTACAACACGAAGATGAAACAGACAGACCTGATCAGCACAAGGGAAAGCAACACATTCAGCCTAGGCAGCAGGAGGAAAGAAGAGAGTGTGCAGTACAATCCAAACAGCAACCGCAAACTGAAATCTCAACTCAAGCGAAAGTAGTAAATAAACAAGGGCACGCCTTTCTTCATGAAAATCACGTAACTCATATTTCTCATGCTGCGCAGAAGAGAGACACCCGTCTCGACGAAAAAGAGCGCAAGGCAAGGGAAAGCACACAGCCCAACCCAAGCACCCCCTCACAGGTTTTCAGCACTAGTCGTGCACCAGACACTGTCCCGGGATGCTCTGTCCTTGGACATTGTGAAGCCGGGGAAGTGAAGACAACCGCCTCTCCACTGCTTACCACATCGCAGAAACAGAGAGCAAGGGGACTAGTCGACAGGGCCAAACGTGCTTTGTCCTTCTGTGGAGAGCTGAGAGGGGAGGTAAGCATGTTTTATCCATCATCTGCCATGGCATCCAGGCACTGGGTTTTGTAAAAGGAACATAAACTGACCTCATTTCCAAAGAAAATGAAATAAATCGGAATGCAGGTCTTCCAAATTGCAGTTTCCAATCGTTTTGGGCTCACCTGAGTGATAAGATTATTTAAATGTGCAGTGAACAAAAAACTTATCATTGAGGTTTTCTCCGATTTTTGTTAAGCTAGAGGTTTGACACTTTACCTGCTTCTAGGGTTTGATAACCTCCAAACTAGACCTCAGTCTGGATGCCCCTCGTTAAATTTCAAGATCACATAGGGTAAGGGCGTTGAAAAGGAAAATTATCACTTTTTGTAAGATAGTTGTGAAGATATAGAACCTTTCAATTTCATGACCATCGCCAAATTTCAAGGTAATGGTGGGATCTAGTTTTATGTAATAAAATGGCAAATTATTTTCTCTTACTTTTCTTACCTAGAGATTAAAACTTAAGACACTTGTCGAGTTTGTTGTCGAGGCCAACAGGCGTGATCTAAGTATGATTGATCCTGGTCCAACTTCAAGGTCAAAATCATCCTGAACTCAGGTCAAAAATGAGTTACTTCCCTTCGGGTCTCATTCTATCCCTGGCAGGATGCCTTGGTTTTCCTTGTCTGGAGAGGAAATCGATTTTTTATTTTATTTTTTAATTTTTTACATATTTAGATCTTTTCGTAATGTGTTATGGATATAAGCAGATTCGCGATCGTCGATAATGATTTTTCAAGGTGTTGTGTAATTTTTAAATTACAAAGGAATTGATATGTAAGACAGTTTCAAGCGAGCTCTCTTTTGCGGATGTATATACTCTGCAAACAACTCTAAAGTGTCACGTGATAATCAACTTTGGCTCCGGTGCGCGCCGGTGCAGACGATTTTTTCTGTAACCAGTTGAGAGTGATGCAACCATATATCACGGTCTCCTTCCGACAGCTGTCTCAAAATTTCGACTTGTTTTGACCTTAGAACGATGTCTTTATCATAACTGTGAAGAACAGAACGGAGATCACTGTCGAAGTCGGCCAATCTGCAATCATTTTCGTCTCGAACACTGATCTCAAATTTAGATCAGTACTCGCGAAAAACATATGGGAGATAACTCTGTATTCTTGTTTTGATAGATTCGCGCAATAATTTAGCATGCTGTCAGAGAGAAACTGGCGATAGCCGTGGAGCGATGATTACCAGAATGGGTCAAAATGGGAATGCGTTCGGGTCAATCAGAAGAAATTTGTAATTTTTGGGAACGTTCATAGAGCTAGGGTAGCAGATTTTCTTTAATCTGATTCTTATTATTTATGACGAACATAATTATGATTTGGTCCTCTTGTATACAAAAATGCAGGTATTACTGAAAAAACCAAAGACGCGCTACATTCAATATGATATTTGAACAATATGTACAGTACAAGACGGGTATGTCTTTTTATCAGTGATTCTGACTTACAGTTTCAAACGTCAAGTCTCAGCGCTTTCCAACACAGCTATCGGCATGCGACCATATAAACATTCTTATGCGTCTTTTAAAAGGAAGTGGGACGCAACTTTCTTCTTGGAAAGAAGTTCACGTACGAAGGCTTCCTGTACACAAGAACATCCTCGTACAAAGATCACAATTACTTCAGCTGCCGGCGCAAAGATTGCAAGGGACGGCTGATACAGAGAGGGCAAGAGCTTAATCTGAAGAAGCAACACTCTCATGAGATCGAGGCATCCAAACTGGTATGTTCCTGCTGACAATCTTTTTCTCACACTGCGCTGTGCGGCCACTTTCTGCAGCTTGCTGGCTGTTTGTTCTGTGTGCCTTAAAGTCTGTATTTATGTCTTCGTGTGTGTGTGTGTGTGTGTGTGTGTGTGTGTGTGTGTGTGTGTGTGTGTGTGTGTGTGTGTGTGTGTGTGTGTGTGTGTGTGTACCCATGTTTCCACAGGTTTGGTTGCCTAAATCACCATAAGGCAACTATCCACACGTGGATGGCAACCTAAACTCTGGATGGCAACCTAATTGTGTGGATGCTCGCTTCATTTAACACTGTTAAATTGACTTTTTTGACGGAAAGAATGTCATAACAATGTTCAAAATGACATTCTTTCCGTCCTCTATAGGCGACGAAATAGGTCAAATTTTGTGCATTTTTTAGTGCAAAATTCTTCGATGCCGGAGCGAGTACTGCACCCAGTGCTGTTGTAGTGCAAGTGCACTAGAAAGGCACTACACCCAGTGCCGCCTCTTAGGTAACCATCCACACTTTAGGTATGTGTGTGTGTGTTTGTGTAAGTATGTGTGTGTAAGTATGTGTGTGTGTGTGTGTGTGTCCGTCCGTCCGTCTGTGTCTGTGAGTGTGTATGTGTGAGTATGTGTCTGTGTATTTAATAAAAGTAGGTGTTTATTAACTTTGTTAGCACATAATAATTTCTTGATTTGTATGAACACTTTTGAACTGGTAAGCTCTTTCTTGCTACACATAGCTTAGCAGCGTTTTCATTCTCTGATAGTTTGAACGTTAGCCTGCTCAACAACTTTGTCTGACCATGACATGATTAATCCGTCGTGATTTGTTTTAAGTGGCAACCATTTTTGAAGTAGTTTTGCGTGTTTATGCACAATTAAGAGGTGAACTAGTTGTGTCACAAAACGGACCTAGCTGCAAGAGAACACCTATCCCATTTCAGACTGCCGCAGCCACGCCTCTACCACTGAGAGACACAGTCAAGGGAGACAAGGAGGGGTCATCATCAGCCAATAGCACCAAGCAGACCCCAGTGATTGGCCTTCAAGGAACTGCAATGAAAGTAGGCGGACCACAGCCCAGAAGCCAGCAAAACTTTCCAACAGCCCCCAGTCAGTCGCCTCGACACCTTTCAACAGATCCCAGTAAGTTAAATTTACACCTTCCAACAAACCTCAGACATTTACCTGAACGCCTTCTGACAGCTTTGTTTGTATTAGTTTTTACAAATAAGAATTTGAATTTTGTCTGCCGTCGTGACTACTTCTGTTATGCTTCCTTTGGATTTGCTGACATAAGCATTATGCTTGAGTACGGATACTGAATTTCAGATAACCTATATATGTCACGGTATTACAATTTAATAAAGTTTTGTTTAAACCAACAGTCCCCAGTCAGCCACCGGAACGCCCTCCAACAGCCCCCAGTGGGCATCCTGAACGCCACCCAAAAGCATACAGTCAGCCACCTCAACGCCTTCTAACAGACCCCAGTCAGTCACCTAAACACCTTCCAACAGCCCCCAGTCAGCCACCTCAACACCTTCCAACAGCCACCAGTCAGCCACCTCAAAACCTTCCAACAGCCCCCAGTCAGCCACCTAAACATCTTCCTGCAGCCCCCAGTCAGTCACTTCAACACCTTCCAACAGCCCCCAGTCAGCCACCTAGACACCTTCCAACAGCCACCAGTCAGCCACCTAAACAACTTCCAACAGCCCCCAGTCGGTCACCTCAACACCTTCCAACGGCCCCCAGTCAGCCACCTAAACACCTTCCAACAGCCCCCAGTCGGTCACCTCAACACCTTCCAACAGCCACCAGTCAGCCACCTCAAAACCTTCCAACAGCCCCCAGTCAGCCACCTCAACGCCTTCCAACAGCCACCAATCAGTCACCTAAACACCTTCCAACAGCCCCCAAACAGTCGCATCAACACCTTCCAACGGCCCCCAGTCAGTCACCTAAACACCTTCCAACCGCAACCAGTCAGCCACCTAAACACCTTCCAACAGCCACCAGTCAGCCACCTCAACGCCTTCAAACAGCCCCCAGTCAGCCACCTAAACACCTTCCAACAGCCACCAGTCAGTCATCTCAACGCCTTCAAACAGCCACCAGTCAGCCACCTAAACACCTTCCAACAGCCACCAGTCAGCCACCTCAACGCCTTCAAACAGCCCCCAGTCAGCCACCTAAACACCTTCCAACAGCCCCCAGTCAGTCACCTAAACACCTTCCAGCGGCCCCCAGTCAGTCACCTAAACACCTTCCAACAGCCACCAGTCAGCCACCTAAACACCTTCCAACAGCCCCCAGTCAGCCACCTAAACACCTTCCAACAGCCACCAGTCAGTCACCTAAACACCTTCCAACGGCCCCCAGTCAGTCACCTAAACACCTTCCAACAGCCACCAGTCAGCCACCTAAACACCTTCCAACAGCCCCCAGTCAGCCACCTAAACACCTTCCAACAGCCACCAGTCAGTCACCTAAACACCTTCCAACGGCTCCCAGTCAGCCACCTCAACGCCTTCCAACAACCACCAGTCAGCCACCTAAACACCTTCTAACAGCCACCAGTCAGTCACCTCAACACCTTCCAACAGCCCCCAGTCAGCCAATTCAACACCTTCCAACAGCCACCCGTCAGTCACCTCAACATCTTCCAACAGCCACCAGTCAGCCAATTCAACACCTTCCAACAGCCACCAGTCAGCCACCTCAACACCTTCCAACAGCTACCAGTCAGCCACTTCAACACCTTCCAACAGCCACCAGTCAGCCACCTAAACACTTTCCAACAGCCTCCAGGAAGTCACCTAAACACTTTCCAACAGCCACCAGTCAGCCACCTCAACACCTTCCAACAGCCACCAGTCAGCCACCTAAACACCTTCCAACAACCTCCAGGAAGCCACCTCAACACCTTCCAACAACCACCCGTCAGTCACCTCAACATCTTCCAACAGCCACCAGTCAGCCAATTCAACACCTTCCAACAGCCACCAGTCAGCCACTTCAACACCTTCCAACAGCCACCAGTCAGTCACCTCAACACCTTCCAACAGCCCCCAGACAGTCACATGAACACCATTCAGCAGCCCCCAGGCAGATGCCCAGAGAGCAAAATCAAAGGCCATCAATGTCTAGGCAGTGTGACGTCATATACATTGATGATGAGACACCTTCTTCTAGAGAGGATGCCGAGGAAAGCAAGGCACTTGACACACAATATTTGGGCCAACGGGAAAAGGCAAAAAGGAAACACAAACCACAGCAGGCCAGGTTGTCGGCAGCAGATGCGTCAGCTGAAGAAAACTGTGCAGCCAAGACGAGGAACGCAGCCACAGCACAAAGCAAGGACACAGCGCCACACTGTCCTACCCGTAAGCCTGCTGCTAACCCTGACTCACAGCGTGCCTTAGCCAAGACTGTCTTCATCAAGGTGAGTTGTGTTGTAATTCTTATCAATAAGTACATCGATACCATGTACTCTCTTGTAAAAAAGAAACTGAGTTACAACCTTGGGCTTGTTGAAAAATACAGCACTGCCTGATTATGCAATTTACAAATCAAAAGCAGAGAACAATAATTATTGGTAAAAGTTTAGTACAAGATTGTCTGCTTCTTTATCACTATTTGGTTCTCTGATGCTGCTTGGTTCTCTAAGACAGAACATGTATATTCTCTACTAGATGATTACCCGCTTCGCCGGGTACCGGCTTCGCCGGGAAGAAGTAGAGCCGAATACCAGGCTGCGCCTGGGACCCGGCAAAGCCGGGTGTACGCCGGCTTTCGCCGGCGCACGAACGAAAGGAGATAAACGCGCAAAATACTGGAGACCTTCTAAAAATAGTAACGTGCAGTGACCTTCTAAAAATAGTAACGTAGTAACGGGAATATGGATTGACGCCACACGGAGGAAGGGAGATAATCGCGGCTGAAAACACTGGAGAAGATAAGGAAGAGTTACTGGTAGTGGATCCCGACAAAAAAACACAAAATCGGTTCAGCGCGCACAGCGCTGCGCGCTGAGAGCACGTGTTGAAATATCTCATCGATGAGGTTGTGTCCGGGGTGTAGCTGAATACGGTGTCCAAATTTGAAAAAGATCCACCGAGAACTTTGGCCGTGCATCGCGAACAGACAGACAGACACTAGTCGTATATATATATAGAAGACAGCTTGTTGGATCTGAGACAGTTAGTGTATACCCCAAGGCTGCTTGGATATCTCCGACAGTATATTTCTCTCAGTTTAATCTCGAAGACAGTGTGCTATCTAGGAGAGCCTGGTTTTCTATGACGGTATGTTCTCTTAGAACTCTGGTTCAAACAATAGTTCTCTTAGACAGCTTATTTGTTTGCCTCAGTTGTGATTGTCTAATATGGCTCGTTGTCTAAGGCAGTTTGGTTATCTAAGACAGTGTGGGTGTCTAAGACAGTTTAGATCTTGCTGACAGTTCAGTTCTTGAGCAGACGAACCAGCTTAGCTAAAAGCTCGGTGTCATCTCAAGACATTTCTGTGGGTGCACGTGATGCAGCAAATCCTACCACTTTAGGTTAACTGTGGTGCACCTTCTGCAATTCAGAGAGTGGTCAAGCTTCTCTAACAACTGCGCGCAACACCTGAGTATATATATATTTTCAATTGTTTCTTTCACAATTTCTGATGTTTTATATATATTTATATATCCCATGACCTCCCTTCTTTGTCTCTGTTACTTCAGTATGGGTATATATGTTGTATTTTTATAGCTCAATAAATACATCATGGACTCCAAAAAATATATGATAGTGCAGATTCCGATTTGGGCAAAGAACTACTTTCCTCCCGACCTTTGACCTTGCGCCAAACAAATAGATTGTAATACACTCTTAATTGTTTTGCTGCTAAAGAGTTCTATCCGCAGTTTTATTAACCCGTGCATAACACTAGTTTGAACAGTCGAACACTATCACAATGCCCATGGCTACAAACCAAAACAAAAAAACGAGTACCCTCCCTTGCATCGAAGCAGACGACTGTTCGTGAGAGTCTGTCACAGTGTCGGTGTGGGAACTGACAGAAGCTAGGGAGCACAGATAATAGAAGCCCTGTCACATAGACTAATCACACAATCAATACACATTTGGCTTAAGGTTTAAATGACAGTTTCGAGTTTGTTAGTCAAACTCAAAGCAACTACGCTGGTCTGGTGTCATGCGTAGCGGGACCCAGAAGCGTCCGTACTGCATGGTTTGGGGTGGCTTCGCTTCGTATCAAACATCGGCTGTTTCACGTGTTTTGCGAGCAAGTCTACTCTTTTGCCTGGCTCTGCAGTAAGTCCACATTGGCGATGAAGGTATCCAAGAACTTAACATGTGTGCATTTTTCCGTAATCCAGTCATATTCCTTCAAAATGCAATCAATCGGCGGTGACAGACTTGGTGTCAGCAATTCGCGACTTCACCAAATTGGTCCCGTTTCCTCACACCCATACCAGTTTAGGTTCATCCATGCAAACACACTCGCAAAACAGTTTATCACGTAGATACATTTCAAATAGGGAGCAAATGGTTAAATCTAAACCTACATATTTGTTCCCTAAAATTTGCTTCTCTGTCAATAAGCCTGATTGTATAATAATACGTTCGAGAAAAACAACGTGGAATCGATTCTGAATCGAATAAGCCAAATGGGTGCCAACCCGGTTTCGCCCGTTCTGCCGACCTGAAACGCAAAACAAAAGAATTGTGCGCTTCAACTAAATTGATTTCTATACGAATTCATTACATTCTTGCAACTTATGAACCTTTACTTAAAGCTTTTAAATGGTCTGAAAGTAGTGTTACCGCGTACTTATCGATGCACTCATTCGTTTTATTTTTTTCAGCGACGGTCACTTAGTTTAAGGTTGCAAAAGGGCCAAGTCTCGCTGGCACCAGTGTTTCACTCTCCACAGATCGCAACAGTGCCGCTAGTAGTCTACACTTTGTGTTTGATGGTAGAATGGGATATACAGATTACAACACTCGTGGTTTTTTATATGGCTTGTATTTCAGTCAAGACCCAGCGGGAATATCAATCGAGAGCCACTCGCCAGAGGCTCGTGTCTCCCGATGATATTCATCCGCTGGGTCTTGACTGAAATACAAGCCATATAAAAAACCACTCGTGTTGTAACCTATACATATACTAGATGATTACCCGCTTCGCCGGGTACCGGCTTCGCCGGGAAGAAGTAGAGCCGAATACCAGGCTGCGCCTGGGACCCGGCTCTGCCGGCTGTACGCCGGCGAAGCCGGCGCACGAAGGAAAGGAGATAAACGCGCAAAACACTGGAGACCTTCTAAAAATAGTAACGTGCAGTGACCTTCTAAAAATAGTAACGTAGTAACGGGAATATGGATTGACGCCACACGGAGGAAGGGAAATAATCGCGGCTGAAAACACTGGAGAAGATAAGGAAGAGTTACTGGTAGTGGATCCCGACGAAAAAAAACACCCACAAAATCGGTTCAGTGCGCACAGCGCTGCGCGCGGCGAGCACGTGTTGAAATATCTCATCGATGAGGTTGTGTCCGGGGTGTAGCTGAATACGGTGTCCAAATTTGAAAAAGATCCACCGAGAACTTTGGCCGTGCATCGCGAACAGACAGACAGACAGACAGACAGACAGACAGACAGACAGACAGACACTAGTCGTATATATATATAAAACATCAGAAGTTGTGAAAGAAACAATTGAAAGTCAGCAGAGACTTTCTTCTGAGATTTGTTAAAATCTCTTAGCAGAGAAAGAGAGAGGGAAAAAGTATCCCTTTACAGACAGCCTATTGGGAGCATCAGACCAACCTCAAGGGGGACTGAGATATACAGAGTAAAGTCCCTTTGTGGGGGACGTATCACAAGGTAATCTAGTCCTGAGGAGGACCATTGTTTTTGTACCTAGACCAGACACGTGTTTCGGCATAAACATATAACTAATAAACATGGTTGTTTTAAGAGCAGATGAACCACACTTTTCCATACTATCTTTATTTCTTTCTTTATTTGGTGTTTAACGTCGTTTTCAACCAGGAAGGTTACATCGCGACGGGGAAAGGGGGGAGATGGGATAGAGCACAAAAGCACTAATAAAAAATTTGCTCCAGGGGCTTGCAACGTAGTACAATATATTACCTTACTGGGAGAATGCAAGTTTCCAGTACAAAGGACTTAACATTTCTTACATACTGCTTGACTAAAATCTTTACAAAAATTGACTATATTCTATACAAGAAACACTTAACAAGGGTAAAAGGAGAAATAGAATCTGTTAGTCGCCTCTTACGACAGTCTACTTGGACATTTGAAGCTCGCAACTCCCGAAATGAGAAAGTGTTAGACCCTCCAGCTTGCCGTAGGTGACAAGCTTAACTTTGAGGTTTTCGTGGATGTTACTGAAACAAGAGCTTGGAAACTTCACACATTTCTAGCGTTTGATATTCCTGTTAAATGTGGTGCCTTCCTTTTTGGGGGATTGATTCAAGGGTTACCCTTATTTGAGTGGCGATCCTTAGACCTGCATAACAAACTCTTTGATCCGAAAAGTGTGCCAGATAGTCAGAATTACTACCTTTGATGGCAAAGACACATTGAGTTGAATGACAGGGGAATGAATGTTTTCCCCAAAAAATGTCAAAACAATTTTTCTGATTTTAGATATCTGTGGCAAAGCCTTTGTCAGTCAGTGCGGGTACTGCGCGGGAACAGTCTACATCTAAATCTTCGTTTGGATCCAGTCAACAGATCCACCACTCCAACCATCCCTCAGCCAACAGCCAACTGCCCACGACTGTTAACGAGACAGATTGCAACACACTGGAAGTGAGAGAGTCGGCACATCAAGGCCCACACAGTAGAGAGCCAGCCATCAAAGAAAGAGAATGTTTGACACAAGCCAGAGACTCACAGAGACCCACTCACAACAAAGTATTCACAACACATTCATCTTCTAAAAAAAGAGAACCAACTGTTAAGAGCAAAGACGACATCAACGCATGTATAAAGGGAGAGAACAAACAGTCATTACCTCGAGATAGTAAGCTATCATCTCAGAACGAAAAACACCAATACCAGAGCGTACAGTTGTTAGCTCAAAACACAGTCTCACCAAGCCAGAACAAGCGAACATCCACTCAGAGTGCAGAAACACCTACTCATAACAAGAAGGAACCAACGTGGAACAGCCAGCTCCCTGCTCGTGATGTACAGGCGCTGGCCCAGAGTAGAGATCTCGTGACTCAGAAAAGACAATCACCGAATACCAAAATAGAGCAAGATGTTCCAAACAGACCATCACAGAACAAAAAGCCACCAACGGAGAACAGACAACAAAGAACTCAGTCAGTATATCAAAACAGAGAGACAGCACAGCAGAAAATACAGCCATTACACGAGACAAAACAATCGGAAACACAGAAGGCAGCGTCACCGCTTGAGAGCGAAAGTGCATCTGCAGACATCGGTCAGCCAAGCAGTCCCAGGCAGCCAGTGATGGCCGAGACAAGTCAGCCATCAAGCCCATTTCACACACCTGCCACTCCCTCTAGGAGGCGTTGTGGAAAGCTTACACACCAGGGCTACCTGTATGTCAAAACGTCTACCCACGGAGAAAGCACCGTGTACTTTAGCTGTTGTCGCAGAGACTGCAAGGCAAGGCTGATCCAAAAGGATGAGGAACTTAACCTGAAAACGAGTCATTGCCATGAGATGGAGTCACCCGACTCGGTAAGAGAGAGAGAGAGAGAGAGAGAGAGAGAGAGAGAGAGAGAGAGAGAGAGAGAGACAGACAGACAGACAGACAGACAGGGAGACAGACAGACAGACAGGGAGACAGACAGACAGACAGACAGACAGAGAGAGAGAGAGAGATATGCATTGTTGTGCTTGTCGTGATTTTCGTTAAGCTTGTTTGATAGTCATATTTTTTTATCATGTTTTTCAGTCTTACTTTTTTTTATTCCCTCTCTCTTTGGTTTGTTTCACTGGCTACTGCATGATGTTCACAGAGTAACTGCTCCAATGTGCAGGTACAGGAGGCTTCCCCTCTGCCCCTGAGAGGCACAAGACCTGGAGTTCAACCCGTGTCGTCACCCCAAGGCAGCCAGCACCACCCGTGTCCAAGGAGTCAACAACAAACGATATCAACGCAAACGCTTCAACAGCTACAGCCACATCTTGATATTCAGAAAGAGACGCAAACAGATGCTGAGCCATCCACATCTCAGACATGTACAGAAGACACCCTAACGCCAGATACGCAGAATGTGACCCAAAAACCAACAGAGATGAAATTAGACTGCGATCAGCAAGCCGTTATTCAACGTTGGGCTGACGAGAAGATAATAATTAACGCAGGTCCTGGGTCAGGAAAAACTTTGATCTTGTGTAAACTGGTAGAACACATTTATCGGGAAGATTCTGCTCGCGTGCTTGTTCTGGCATATAACAGGTACGCAGTTTACGAGCTCAAAGCGCGACTCATGAATTATGGTAGCGTGAATCTGTTTCCTGAAAGGAACCGTGCTTTAGAAAGTACAGACAAAAAATGCCTTGTGTCAACTTTTCATTCATTTGCTTATCAAAGCGGCGGGTCCGCGAGCATCCCAAATGCAGACCAGACCGATTATGACCCTGTCTTCAAGGAAAACGTGGAGTCCCTAAAGCTGAAGAAGAAAGACATCCCGGGGCGCACGTGGGACTGGGTGATAGTGGACGAGGGCCAGGATGTGACCCCTCTTCTCGCTGAACTGGTGGACACTCTCTTGCTCACGTGCCGTCATTTTGTCGTTGCTGGCGACCCCCGACAGGCCATTAGAGAGGGCGCCACTTGGTTTTCCAATCTCTGGCAATCACGTGATATTGAGCCTTACAAAATGACGCTAAGACGTAACCATCGCAGTGGCCCCCAGTTAGTCGAGTTTTTAAACAAATACAGCAACGAAAATTTCCCTGCTGCTCTTCACCATGACCAGATTGCAGCGCGCACCACAGACGCCTCGTTTGAAATGTTGACAACAGACAAGGCGGGTGACACCGCAGGACGCAGGCTGCTGCTGTCCCCTCCAAGTGAAGCCTATGCGATCACACCCGTGACAATGGACAAATGGAACATTGACGAACTGACACAGGGACTGGAGGACACCTTGTTGAATCAGGGGCGGAACGTTCAGAGGATTAAAAAGCTCAGTGAAAACAAGAACAAGGACAAAAACACGTATAAAGTTGGCACTGTCGGCAGCCTGAAGGGAACGGAGCGAAGCAGAGTGGTGGTCTATGGTGTTGGAGAGACCTACCATCAAAAGATCTCGCCCGACTTACTGGTCAGAATGATGTTTGTCGCCCTGTCTCGGGCAAAGGATCACCTTCATGTGATTCTTAACAAAGAACTTCCCCCAAGCAGCCCGTTGAAACCGTTTGCAGGACGAGCGATAGAGTCAAAGAAATGCAGATACTCAAAGCTCAATGTGACTGACTTAGCGAAAGAAAGCTATCATTGGTGGAAAGTAAGGGAGCCGATATTTCGTCAGTATGAATGTTCTGCCGGAGACCAGGTACCTTGCCAAGGAGTAAACATCGCTTACCAGGCAGATCCAGACTTTGTGGGGGTGTATCTTGAGTTAGTGGTAGCCTCTCTTCTAGGATGCAAGATAGAGGACACCAAAGTGGAGGACTTGTTCTCCCAAGCAAGGAAACTAGACGATAACATCCGGGACAGTAACAGGCAAAACAAAGGATTGTCAGTGAAGCAGCTCGACAAGGAATTCCAGGATCTATTGAAAAGAAACCCTTGCTTTGCTGTGGCGCACGCTCGTAGATCTGTAGATGACAGAAAGATGTATAAAGCAAATGACCATCTTGCTGATAAGTGGACTGAGCACAAAAGCGAATGCCAGCCATTTGCCGAGTTCATTGACGCTCACATAGAGAGTCCACACAGCCAAGAGTTTTTATGTTTACCACTAAAACCTGACCGGAGCTCTAAGGAAGCAGGAATGCTGGTGGGGTATGCTGACTTCAAGGGGGAGTCCAGTGTGGTGGAGATCAAGCATGTGGGTGAGATTCGTCTGGAGCATTGCGTGCAGACCGCCATGTACGCTGCCATGTCCCCACAGTGCAAGGAGGCCCTGCTCGTCAACCTGAAGGATGCGGACATCAGGACAGTCACAGCTGTAGATCATGTCGAGCTCGCACGCTTTGCTCGCGCCAAACTGGCACTCAAGAACGCTATATTAGTAGATCAATATGTGGGCGACAGTTTCATTGCTGTCAGTACGGTGAGATACGAGAGAAAGCTGGTTGGAGAGATCGGCGCGGTGGCCTTCTCACTGACAGCCGACATCTTGGGAACCTACCACCGCATTATGCTCGGCGTGGAGGCCGTTCCAGATGCACACAGATCAAACAGAGATGCTAGTTTCTCCCAGGACTTTGGGCGAGCAAGACTGCGAGTGCGAAATCCAGACATTTTCCAAAAGCAGCAAGAGAAAGTGACTGAAGGTTTTCAGCAATGGTTAGATTTCCTACATACAAAGGGTGTTCATTCGAGATTCGTCTTCTGGGACAGGGAGGACGCTAATATCCTGAAGCTGAGGGAGCTATCCCACAATCCGGTTCACCTCCCGTCACTACTGCCAGTAGGCTCGTCACGTGACGCAGAGCTGACGCTTAGTGGCTGTGTGGAGAAATTGCTGGGCGATGACTGGCCCTATGAGGCTCACAGGGCCTTTGAGGACGCCGTGGCAGTCGCAGCGCTGACGCTGGGGGTACCGATGTCATCGAGCCAGCAACAAGCTCCAACTTGAAAGGCAGTGCATAAATACTAAAATGGTTTTTTGAAGCAGGATCGTTAGTCAGAACATCTGAGAGCAGGATCGTTAGTCAGAACATCTGAGAGCAGCTTCTTTGCATCTATGCAGGACACTGCGGGGTTGCGTTTGGGTGAAAACATGAACAAAAAGTGTCAATTTAATGCATATCTCTCTCAAGGTAGAGCTTTGAAATGTACATACTTTTAGGGTTTGGTGACCTCTAGACATGACTCAAGGTCGTGGCAGGGATGAATCTGGGCCAAAGTATGAAATCTTTCTTTATGTGCTAGAAGTGAGAAGTTTGAAATGTCACACACTACTAGGGTTGGATGACCTTCCTTGCAGGTCCCAATTAAGCCCACATGGCGCTCATAGAAAGGAAACATACTTTTCTTGAACGTTTTGGAAGCTATATATCTTTTTAACTGCACACTGTCACGCACACAAGCTCACGCAAATGTGCCACCATCCATGCTAGGTGCAGACCTAGGCAAACACAAATTACATACACTAAATTTATTTACAAATACTAACAAAATGTTAACAACTCACTCTACATGGCCCAAACACACTCACACAGTTACTAATCAAAGTCCAACGATCGTGGACGCAGACGCACAAACACACAGTTGCCAGCACAACACATCCTGAAGCTTCAGACAGTGTCGTCCAACGACGAGAAGAACGATGAACACAGACATCCTCCAACGACGAGTTGAGCTTGCTGTTCGTCCAGTGGTGACGAACCCCTCAAGTGTCTAGAGGAATTACTCCCTGTCATTACTGATATCATAAATCAATCCCTCACATCCGGTCAAGTACCCCCTTCTTTTAAGCATGCAGTAGTCACTCCCCTCCTGAAAAAAGCTAACCTTGACATCAACACTTTTAAGAACTACCGCCCTGTCTCTAATTTGCCTTTTGTTTCGAAAGTCCTTGAAAAGGTTGTTTTGGCCCAATTGTCAGAGCATCTTGCTAAGACAGGTATGGTTGAACCATTACAGTCCGCCTACCGCGCAGATCACAGCACTGAAACAGCCCTACTTAAGGTAGCGAATGATCTTCTCACTGCTTGTGACAGCGGCTCTGTTTCGCTTCTGGCCCTGTTGGACCTATCCGCAGCGTTCGACACCATCGACCACGATATACTGCTGGCAAGGTTGAACACCACATTCGGCATAACAGGCACGGCTCTGGGGTGGTTCTGCTCCTACCTGACTGGACGCACTCAGGCTGTTGTGATCCAAAATAGGCACTCCGAGGACACCATACTAAAGTATGGAGTCCCACAAGGATCTGTGTTAGGCCCAGTGTTATTCACTATGTACATACAGCCGTTAGGCAAAGTCATAAAGCACCACAATGTCCTGTACCACATGTTCGCAGACGACACTCAACTACAAAAATCCGCACACACCAAACAGTTTACAGAGTTAGTGCAGTCAATAGAATCATGCAGCGATCACATCAAACAGTGGATGACAGTCAACAAGCTCAAGATGAACGATGATAAGACAGAGATCATGCCAGTTGGCAAACAATCAAACTTAAAGCTTCTTTCAGAAACATCCAGTCTTACTCTTTCTGATACCACAGTCACATTCAGCACCAAAGTAAAAAACCTGGGTGTCCACCTTGACAGTAGCCTGTCAATGGACGCCCACATCAACTCACTCTGCAGAACCGCCTTTCTTGAAATGCGGAGGATTAGCCAAATCAGACACCTTCTTTCCCTCGACGCAACCAAGACACTGGTTTCGGCTTTTATTTTGTCGAGACTGGATTACTGCAACTCGCTCCTAGCCGGCCTCCCAGACGCCAAGCTAGACCGCCTACAGCGCATCATGAACAATGCAGCACGTCTTGTGCTACGCAAGCGCAAGCGCGACCATGTCACCCCTCTCCTCATGACCCTTCACTGGCTACCAATCAAAGCACGCATAACATATAAAATAGCTACCCTGTGTTACCGTAGCCTTCACGACGACTCTGCCCCTTCTTACCTGTCTTCGCTCTTAAAGCCACACGTCCCCACACGCAACCTCAGATCCGCTGACGCAGGGCACCTTGTTGTCCCACGCATCAAACTGAACGCTTTCGGCAAGCGCGCCTTTATCTACGCAGCTCCCTCTATTTGGAACTCTCTGCCCATGTCTGTCCACCTTTCTACCTCTCTCCTCTCCTTCAAGTCCTCTCTAAAAACACACCTCTTCCGGCAATACTTCAACGCCTAGCCTGTTAATGTTCAGTATCTGCCACATTGAGGAGAGGGGTCACTTGCCATCGTAGCGTGCTGTGGGCCGGCTGGGGACGGGTTGCTATTTCATGTGCCTGTTTCCTTGTTTATTTCCGTGGGTTTTTTTTTGTTTTTTTTGTTTTTCCTTGTACGTGCGCGCGATAGCTGTCGCGGTGTATGAGTGCGACTACACGTGCCTTGGCGTGTGTGTGCGAGTGTGCGAGGGCTGTATTTTGTATATTGATTATTTGATACATGTATAAATGTGTCTCCAGGAATATGTTTTGTTTTAATCTTGTGTCGATACTATTTAGTTCTGCCTCGTTATTAGCCATTGAGTATAACTGTTTTATCATCATTGCTTTGTTGTTGTTCTTTAGCCATTTACGTTGAATGACTTGTTATACATTGACATTGATAGTTTTATTCTTCTTCTTCTTCGTCGTTCGCTAGTTAGTTTTTATGATAATAACCTTTTCTAATTCCTATTAACTCGATGTTCTTTAACTATATTTATACACAAATGCATATATTGTAAAGCAGTATGCATTGTTAGAGGATTTTTTAGTAGCAGTGTTTAAATGTCGAAGCTGCTTTTCCCATTTTTACCCAAGAGACCGACTGTATATTGTGTTATTGTATTTGTCAGACTTGATTGTACCAAGTCCCTACACATGTTGTAATGCGCTTAGAGCCAAATATTTTTGTTTTTTTAAGGGATAGGCGCAATATAAATACACTTTATTATTATTATTATTATTACCTTACACAAAGGAAACGCATCCCTCGACGATGCGGCGGCGGCGTGCCACCCGCAAGACGCTGCATCCCCGCAGCAGGAGACTGGCACCTCTGCCAGCCAAGCTCCAGCCTGTTCGTCCAGTGGTGACGAACCACTCATGGTTACCTCAACCTTACACGAAGGAAACGCATCCCTCGACGATGCGGCGGCGACGTGCCACCCGCAAGACGCTGCATCCCCGCAACAGGAGACTGGCACCACTGCCAGCCAAGCTTCAGCCCTCCAACGACGAGTCATGGAGTTGGCGAGACCCACGTAAAGACAGGGAAACGACAGGACGAAGAAAGAAAGCCTGGAACGGTACTAAATAATTGTCAGTTCCAACATAACACCGAAGTTTAACAATTAACACTTTTTTTTTACAAAAACCTACGTTCCAAACATGTCTTAATCATTTCAGCAAAGTTTACAAAACCGGTTTCTACAAATTATCTAAGCACAAAAAGCATGGCTTATGAAACAATCATGAACTTTCGCAAATTATCCCAAAACTTCTTGCTGACCAAAACGCATGAAACATAAGCGGAAATTAACGTTAAAAGGTAAAAAATACGAACAACCAAGAAAAATACCAGCAAAACAATCACTTCTTCCTAAATCAAAATCTAACTCACCCAACGGCTTATGAACCCTGTTACAAACACGTCCGTCTACGACGAAGTACTGGTGTGGTCTGCGCTCAGGCAGGTAAAATACAATGCCTCAACAACTCCCCACCCGATCAAGAAAAACGTATAACACGTGAAGCGGGATACACGGGGAGAACGACAAGTTTGTCCCCAAAAACACAACTATTTTAAAAAGAAACTGATCGTTCACCGGTGCTAGGTGAGATCCGTGCACCTTCCTTCACACTCAAAAATTACAGGTAACCGGGTTAAAGTTAAAGTTGCAGAGTATCACCAAAAACTATTATAGCCCTTTCTGTCACGGACTGTGACACACATACTGCCAGGGTTGAAGACCTCTGAACATTACCCAAATCTGATAATGTCATTTATCTTCAACATTTATGGAGCTAGAACAGCTCATATTTGTTTCTGATTCATTCTACATTTCAGTGAACGAACGAGAATGGTGTGAGTTCTGTCAGTACTTGGTTTTCAAATAATATTACTGGAGCTTATATGGATTTCTATGTACACGCCTTTTGTCCTGTTTTGGAAGGTGAAATTGATGATTTACCGAAAAACTTCCAGCATTTGCTGTGTTCATGCTCTACTTATGCTTCGCTGGTGAAGGCATACTGCAATGGACTTGTACCAGTGTTCACTAAGATTACTGTCACGTTTTGTACCTGGTCACCTTGAGCAAGTGATGACCGAACTTCTAAAAAAAAAAAAGCAATCACAAAAAAAGTTTTGGTCAAAGCTGACTGAAGAATGACGAGCAAGACTGAACCGTCCATGTTGCTCCAAATCTTTGAAAGCCAATAGCACGAAATGTTAGATCAAAAGCGTGTTTTCGGTTCTCAGAATGTTTAGGTACTTTGAACACATATATATGCATCTTTTGTTTTGTTTTTTGTTTGTTTTAAATATCAATCTGTTAACCGTAGGTTATTGTAATCCGTATGTTTGTTTCTCCTGTTAGGGTCACCACCATAAGCTTGAGCTTGTTGTTGATCCTTGACATGTATTATTATGCATTATCAATACATTGTTGAATACACACTGTTTTAAACGAAGGTTTGCATTTGTGTACATTTGAAGTTGTAAAGAAGGAGATCTCTCTATTTGTTTGTTTTTTACCTGTTTTAAATCTGTTGCAATAGTTTCTGTGGATATTGAATTTCACTGTTGTTCAAACTTTTAAAAGGTAATGAATGCAATTTTTTATGCTGTGAGTGTTGAAAATGGCCATCTTCTGTATATTATGAATTGTTTGTGATGTTCCGTGAGACCATCACTTGTTTGGTAATTAGCACTGTATTAGAATGCCATTATTTTACGTGTCAGTATGGTTAAAATTAGGGCCATGTAGAATTTTGTTTGGACTAGTACTGTTAGCCTAGAATAAAGCTTCTATCATAATCTGTGGGAACATAAGATTCCAGGTGGGAACTGTACAAATGATAGATAGGATCGAGAGAATTTAATGCGCTCATAAAAAAGAGTGAATGTATCGCATTTTCTTCCGTTTTGCAATAATGACAGGTTTGTGGAAAAGTAAGCATTATGAGAGGAGACGTTTTACATATGGTGTAGTATTGGACTTATACTTTGTGTCGGTTGTATGTGCTGGAGCTCACTGCCTGTGGTCAGTATACCTGGCATCAGAAACGCGCCGCATTTAATACTGTTTTTTTGTCATTTTCAAATTGTTTAAGTACTACTTTTTAGACTACAATAGGCGGGTTGTTGCGGGAGGAAATTATATTTCGCGGCACACACAAAAAGAAGGATTTCCCCCCTCTCCCCCACTACACTCGAAATTATTCATTCGTTTAGCGTAATGAAATGCGTGAGGCTGTTTTCAAAAGTCTTTTTTTTTTAAAATTTTTTTAAAGTTGTACAACATTTGAATCAATACTTAGGCTGGTCAGAAATTCCACTTTAACTACTTTTGGGATATATTCATATATGTGTATATGATATATTTTGTATGTAAGCAAAATTATTCTTCTGGTATGTAAACGTTTATGATTATGTTGGTTAGTTCAATATTGAAACATTGTATGTGCCTCATTGATTGCGATAGCAGAATTTTGCAGTATGAACTATAGTTGAAGAATGAAGATTGTTAATCAAGTACCTCCAAAGTATATGTATGTCACTGCAATTTGAAGGTAAAGCCATCAGCAACACTCAAGACAAACAACATTCTTCGTTTCCACAGAGTGTTAAATTGTCATTAGGCAGATGATGCTACAAAGTTTTACTACCATGTACAAATCCTTCCACAATGTCCTTTGTGCAAAGTACTGGTTTTGTTCTGAACTATGCTGAACCACCTGCACGTGTACATTTTTCTACTGATGGCAGCTTACCTGTGACAACCTGTGTAATTAAATGATCAACATGCATGTTTTATTTATGACAGTAGTGTTTGCTCAGTGTATAAAAGAGATTGAGAGTGGTGTATGTGTGTGCGCGCGCGTGTGTGTGTGTGTGTGTGTGTGTGTGTGTGTGTGTGTGTGTTTGTGTGTGTGTGTATGTGTGGTTTTGTTGATGTAGCCAAGTGCACTTCGCTACCCTAAACGCTCTAATCATCGCATAGCGAAACAGCCTTGTGTACAGTACAAACGGGGTCACCCACCCCATAGCAGACGATACGATGCTGCGCGCGCACCATTGCCGGCGCAAATTCTAATAAAATACCTTTCTTTATATATCTACCTAACTTCTATCTTTCAAAGTCCCTTTTATCTTTGATACGGTCCTAATTATATTTAGGTTTGCATAGAAGTCACTGATTAGGCTGGATGGCTGCATATTATTGTGTTATTTACGATAATGCTTCGAACTGACCAAAGCGTCACTCTGACCTTGACCGGTTTTCATGTATCGTCGAGAGAAATTGATTCTCACAAACTCATCTTTGTCTTTTCAATTATTGTTTTGTCATTTTTGTATCACTATTACATATCCCGTACCTATGTTGCATATGATTTTAGTTTGTTTATAAGGATTTGGTTGTAATGAGTGATGCTTGGTTCCTCTGCAAAGATTGCTAATTTATGCAGACAGGTACTCGCGCAGGAATTTAGCCGATTCCATTTACTTTCGGACTTTACCGCTTCGTACTAAGTCAATGTATAATTTTCCCCCAAGTAACGCATATCATGATGTTTGTCTAGGGTTCTTCTTTTTATCTGTATGATTTATGAGTTTGTCCATTATTCCAGTTTAGAGAGTTTTGTAATTTTCCGCACTGAAGTTGGTTCAGTGCCTTCACTAGGACCATTGTTTTTGCATCCTACTAAATAAATATAAGTTTTTACGAAATGTGATCTATTGCAATGGAAAGCTAAAGGTCGTAGCTTTAATTTGATGTATTGTTTGTTATGATTGGTTATGTATTTGTTTAAATAACGTAGGGTAAAGCAAGTGTAAGAAACACAGATTCCGTGTTTCTGGCCGTATTCAGTCCGATTTTCATCGCCGGCCGCCGGACGGTGCTTTCTGTGCAGTCCGCGCCGGGGCTATAAGTATAAGCCGGACACCGGCATAAGCATGCATTCGCTCCTAGCAGCTGAACACGACACTACACTTGCTTTGCTGTCTACGGGTTTCGCCTTCGGCCTCTACGTTTCCTTGCATTGTTTTCTTGAATAAAAAGCTGAAACAAGACGCTTGGACTTGGGCTTCGTGTATCGTACTACAGTGGTCGCCGGTTAATATGACCACTTTGGGACCGGGATAAAATGGTCATAATAAGCGGCTGGTCATATTAACCGATGTTAGAGAAAACGACTTTAAAAAAATCGCAAAACGAAACATTGTTTTTGTAATTAATAATTGTAAGAAAATGTAACTTGTTGGCAACAAACACAAAATTAAATATGTGTACTGTACATTGTAGCCATTATAGATGACGTCCGTTGAAAAGAAATTGAAATGGAATGAAAAGTAAATGGAAGAAACGGCATATACACGTCCAAATGTTCACTTAGGGCCTGGAAAAAATCACGGATGTTGGTCTGTGTGTTGGTGCTAGACCAGAGGAGATCCTTCACTTCATTGTCAAAGGCTCCAAACTTCTCCATGTTGTAGCCACGACTTTGAAGTCCAGACCTCAGTTTCTCCATGAGCGCTCTCATTTCAGGAGCTGTTGGGGGTGGGGGTGGGGGTTCCTCTTCGTCATCACTTTCAGGTTCTGTCTCGGTCTCGGTTTCATCCAATGACGTCCCTGGGCGCAATGATGTCACAATGTTCTGCATTATGGTTTCATTGTTCTCATCTGTGGGTTTGACGGTAGATGCGCCGTCGTCAACCCCCACCCAACGATCAAATTCCTCTTGTGCCATGTCGAGAGATCACTGAGCACTGATCACTGATCACTGATCACTTTAGTTTCATTCACGAAAAAGAAAGAAAATATCGCACGCCTTTTTGCCTTTTTCAAAAAATCGTATGTTTTTTTCCCCCCCGAGTGATTTCAAACTGAAAAAGATGTGAACTTGTTGCCATTTTCTCGAAACAATGTGGCCATATTAAGCGGCGTTGTGGTCATATTAAGCGGCTTTTTCTAATACATAACAAAGAAGGACAATTCCGGACCGGGTAAAATTGGTCATAATACGCGGCTGGTCATATTAACCGCGGTCATATTAACCGGCGACCACTGTACTACCCTTCCACTCCTCCACTACATTTGGCGCTGCAAGCAGGATACAGAAGCATCAACTGAAAGAAGACAGTACAGGCAAACATGGCGGACGAGGCAAACACCCCCAACCTGCGGCTCTGCAAGCTGAGGCGTTTCACCGGCGAGGGCGACTGCGCCGAGACTTTCATCCAGGAGGCCAAGCTGATCCTGCAGCTACAGACGGTCCCTGCACTTGCTGCAGCGGCATGGATCCTTGGAGCGCTGGACGGAAGGGCTCGACAGGAGGTCATCAGGCGACCAGCAGCGGAGGTCAACACGCCAGCCAAAATTTACTCCATCTTGGAGCAGACGTGGGGCGACCAGCGAGATAGTGTCGCGCTGGCTGCCGCCTTCCACTGGCGACAACAAGGTCTCAGCGAGTCCGTTAGCGAGTACGCCAGCCACCTACGCGCTGTGTTGGCCAAGACCAATGCTGCCGAGGCCAACACACTGAACAACAATACGCTGCGCAAGACCTTCGCCACAGGACTCCACCCACAATCCCTGAAGCGTGACATGTGCCGCTTCCTGCGAGAAAAGCCGGCCGCCACCTTCGACGAAGTGTTATTTTGCGGTTGTGTGACCTTGATGGAACTGTGTGGTGCCCATTTGGTGAGTGTGACTATAGCCCTTATTCAACGGACTGTGTATGACGGTGTAGAGAGCCTACAGGACTCAGCCAGTGTATATACTGTACTCGAGTGGCTGTAGCGCGTGCAATCCCATTCTTAGCTAGTGTGACACGTCATATCGGACTTGACGGATACAGACTTGGGCTGGTGACGTTAGCCATGTGGTATTACATAAGACTTTCCTCGGTGTTCGCGGCAGTGAAGTGACGCAAGTGTTGCGTCCACGAAGAGACTCGCAGGTGTGTTTACTGCCGGGTGTTTTGTTGCCGTTTAATTTGTTGATGTTTGATAATGTTCATTTTCATGTATGCTATGCCATGTTTCTTGCATTGGTATGATTGATATTGATTGTTGCGATTATTTGTCATGATGCTTTGAGTGGAATGTGTTGGCGGATGTTTGCGCTTATTGAAAGATTTTTTGGGGGGCACAAGCAGATACTACAAATCTGATGGTAATTGCCACCTAGGGTTGAAAGTAATTTAGTAAATACTTGCTGACCTTCAAATAAGGCCCTGTATCATCACTTTCTTAATTGCTCTCTTGAGCGTAAACTAAGTTATGATTTACCTTGTTACCTTTAAATAGGCTTGGTACAGATCATTTGTAATGTTGGATGTCATTGCATTGTGTCAGGTGTATTGTACATGATGTATCATTTTAACAGTGTCAGGTAACTACGTCATTCATTAGTGAATCTGTCCATTTTGTAACTGTTACGTTTTTCACCTAAAATACGTCTTAAACACAGCCTTTACTGTAAAGCCGTGAGCGAGAGTTTTTGTGAGTGTTGAGCTTGTGCATACAAGAGCGCACATTGAAAGAGAAATCCTATATTATCAACTAAACGGGTTGGTGGGGATGAAGGTTGCATTTTTGTATGGTAGTGTTGACATTGTGTTACTTTTTCTCAGTGGAGAAAATTGACTGTCAAGATGATTGAACCATATGTCTAAGTCATCTCATTCCCATTTTGTATTGCCATGGTTTGGTAAATGTAGCAATGGTTTCCCATAAAATTCCTGATTGTTTGCACCTTTATGTTTTTGACGCAGTACTTTGATCATATGTGAGACACTTTGTAAAATGCAGGCCTCACTTTTGATTTAGCAAAGCTGGTACTGATCACGAGAACATGTTTTTGTAACTGTCGATTTTCTCAGTGACATATGTGAAAGTCATAGGCAAAGTTTTCGCAATTTTTCTCTTTTTGGATAATCTAAGATGGTTTGATAAATTCTGCCCTTAGGCTTTCCTGTTTTTTTCTTAAAATCAGCGCGGCCGCTGATATGTAAAAGAGTTGGGGGGGATGTAGCCAAGTGCACTTCGCTACCCTAAACACTCTAATCATCGCATAGCGAAACAGCCTTGTGTACAGTACAAACGGGGTCACCCACCCCATAGCAGACGATACGATGCTGCGCGCGCACCATTGCCGGCGCAAATTCGAATAAAATACCTTTCTTTATATATCTACCTAACTTCTATCTTTCAAAGTCCCTTTTATCTTTGATACGGTCCTAATTATATTTAGGTTTGCATAGAAGTCACTGATTAGGCTGGATGGCTGCATATTATTGTGTTATTTACGATAATGCTTCGAACTGACCAAAGCGTCACTCTGACCTTGACCGGTTTTCATGTATCGTCGAGAGAAATTGATTCTCACAAACTCATCTTTGTCTTTTCAATCATTGTTTTGTCATTTTTGTATCACTATTACATATCCCGTACCTATGTTGCATATGATTTTAGTTTGTTTATAAGGATTTGGTTGTAATGAGTGATGCTTGGTTCCTCTGCAAAGATTGCTAATTTATGCAGACAGGTACTCGCGCAGGAATTTAGCCGATTCCATTTACTTTCGGACTTTACCGCTTCGTACTAAGTCAATGTATAATTTTCCCCCAAGTAACGCATATCATGATGTTTGTCTAGGGTTCTTCTTTTTATCTGTATGATTTATGAGTTTGTCCATTATTCCAGTTTAGAGAGTTTTGTAATTTTCCGCACTGAAGTTGGTTCAGTGCCTTCACTAGGACCATTGTTTTTGCATCCTACTAAATAAATATAAGTTTTTACGAAATGTGATCTATTGCAATGGAAAGCTAAAGGTCGTAGCTTTAATTTGATGTATTGTTTGTTATGATTGGTTATGTATTTGTTTAAATAACGTAGGGTAAAGCAAGTGTAAGAAACACAGATTCCGTGTTTCTGGCCGTATTCAGTCCGATTTTCATCGCCGGCCGCCGGACGGTGCTTTCTGTGCAGTCCGCGCCGGGGCTATAAGTATAAGCCGGACACCGGCATAAGCATGCATTCGCCAGACGGCAGCGTTGGCTGCGCCTTTGTGATCCCAGATCTCAAAATCTCAAGGAAATATACTCTTAATAAAGACATCTCCATATTCTCAGCCGAGCTATTTGCCTTGCTCATGGCATGCACTTTTATAAATGACCTCCCAGTCACACCGCGTGCGGTAGTTTTCTGCTCTGACTCGCGCTCTTCATTACAAGCTCTGCATCGAAACACATCAAATCGGGCAGAGCTACAAAGAGAAATCCTCTTTATATGTCACCAGTTAATCTCATCCGGCACATCCGTATCATTTCTCTGGGTCCCCTCTCACGTAGGGGTCCGGGGAAATGAACTGGCGGATGTCGCTGCCAAAGAAGCGGCAGAATCTAGCCCAGCTAACACTAACATCGGCTACTCAGTAACCGAGTTCTACAGTAAAATCCGTAAACTCATTCGAAGTCAGTACGTAACATCTCTGTCCTATCAACCCATTGATATGAACGATCTACACCCCGATCTCCCAACAAACCTCCTCACTATCTTCAGACGCCTCCGTGCCGGCGGCTGCCGCTTCCATATCTTTAACAAGTCCTGCCATTGTGGAGAACCCTATTCATTTCAACACATTTTCGCTCCATGCGCTACAAATAGAATTACCTTTAAAACCTTATATGACCATATGCAGCTCCATGGTCTGAGTCCCCAGGATTATCTGCGCAGTAGCAGTTCTCTAGGCTGGTCACACAGCTTGCTGCTGTGCCGACTGGTCAGGGACTCGGACATGGGGCTGTGGGTATAACTAAGCCCAGATTATCACATCAGCGTGTTTCAGTTTGAGGTCGAGTGGCTCCCGCCATCCCTCCTGATTCCAGCGACTACCTTCTAGACAACATATCCTCACCCAAGGCCCATTAGTCGCCAAACTGTACATATTGTTTTTATTACCACGGCCTTCGTGGCTTACATCTTAATCCTTTTATTTGTAAAAAGTTTTGAGATTTATTGTTCGTGTTCCTCTTACTTGCTCATCTATTTGGTTTTATTGGTGATCCTGAAAGGTTCCACTTTTTAACTCGATTTGAAATAAAATAAAAATAATATTACAAGCCCGTTATTCAAGATATAGAATACGGACTTATAATTCTTACCAAGAAACATCTTAACTACTTTTCATTTTAACAAATTCCACAGAGCATTATCAACTCAACCCCACCCCCTGCCCTCCTCTCCTTATTTTTTGTTTCTTTCTTTCCTCTTTTTGAAAGCGGACAAACACTCAAGTCCTTAATGGCTCAAAACCGTAGGACTTTTAATATTAATTTTAACGCATGCATTCGCTCCTAGCAGCTGAACACGACACTACACTTGCTTTGCTGTCTACGGGTTTCGCCTTCGGCCTCTACGTTTCCTTGCATTGTTTTCTTGAATAAAAAGTTGAAACAAGACGCTTGGACTTGGGCTTCGTGTATCGTGTGTCTACTACTACCCTTCCACTCCTCCACTACATTTAGAATGAGATTTTTTTAATTGAATATATGTACTTCAAAAGGAAGTGTTTATTATGCACTTGTTTATTTCCCCCCCCCCCCACACTTCACGTCAAGTAATGGGCGCGCGGCAGATGTAGGTCTAGTCCCCGAGTACGCAGTACTAGGGTCCAGCAGACTTTAATCCCCGAGTACGCAGTAGGAGGGTCCAGCAGACTTTAATTGTGTGTCTGTCTGTGTGTGTGTGTGTGTGTCTGTCTGTCTGTGTGTGTGTCTCGACTTAACAGCTTATTGCTGGGAAACTACTGGGCGCAGTTCTTTCAAAAGTTGATACACTAACGTGATAATAGGTCCGATTGATCGTATTAAAACTTCATAATGTTACCTGGGACCTAAATGCCCCAAAAAACACAAAAGTTCTTGACGGTTCACGGACCCAGGGGGGGTTCCAGGGGTTCCGGAACCCCACCCCTGGAAAAAGCATGTACCTTGCTTTGACTTTTACTAGTTTTAGCACCAAAACAATGCTGCTCTTAACCCTCAAAACAAGGCCCAGAATGCACCAGATTGCACAGATTTTAACCGTTTTTGAGTCACTTGAGAAAAAGTGACTCTATGTAATCGGTCAGTGTTAGTCTGTCCGGCCGGCCGTCCGGCCGGCCGGCCGTCCGTAGACACCACCTTAACGTTGGACTTTTCTCGGAAACTATCAAAGCGATCCGGCTCATATTTTGTTTAGTCGTGACCTCCAATGACCTCTACACTTTAACGATGGTTTCGTTGACCTTTGACCTTTTTCAAGGTCACAGGTCAGCGTCAAAGGAAAAATTAGACATTTTATATCTTTGACAAAGTTCATCGGATGTGATTGAAACTTTGTAGGATTATTCTTTACATCAAAGTATTTACATCTGTAGCCTTTTACGAACGTTATCAGAAAAACAAGGGAGATAACTAGCCTTTTCTGTTCGGCAACACACAACTTAACGTTGGGCTTTTCTCGGAAACTATAAAAGTGACCGGGCTCAAATTTTATGTGAACGTGACTCCCAGTGACCTCTACACTTTGACGTCTGCTTTGGTGACCTTTGACCTTTTTCAAGGTCACAGGTATGTCTTGAAGGAAAAAAATTGAAATATCATATCTCTGAAACTATTCATCGGATTTGATTCAAACTTTATAGGATTATTCTTTACATCAAATTATTTACATCTGTATTGTGTTGTGAATAGCAATTTCTTCCTGTCCATCTGATGCCTCATATAATATTCAGAACTGCGAAAGTGACTCGATCGAGCGTTTGCTCTTCTTGTTCAAAAATTTTCCGGGGGAGCATGCCCCCCCCCCAAAAAGGAGGACCCCCCCCCCCCCCTTACAACTCATTTAGTCCGGCCCTGCGGTTGGACGAATTCAATCGGAGCGACAGCCAGCCATTGAGCTGATAGAACAGCCGAACGCGTGCGTCATGAAAAGCATGCGTATCGCATGCGAGACAATTTGCGAGCCAGCCAGCGGGTGGGGATTAATTTGGTCTCGGCAAAGAAACTACAGTGCAGGTTTGGTCTCGGTGAGACTGAAAGAGAGACAGAGAGCACGAGAGAGAGCGACAGGGACACTGTGTCAGTGATTCAAGGTGGTGGCTTGGTGGCCAAAGGGATCCGGGTTCGATTCCCGGCATGGGCGGTCTATTTTTTTTTTAATTCTTGTTTACTATTGTTTATTATGAACGTTTTAATGTTTTATTTTACTCAAATAATTTTTTTAATTGTGTAAAATAATTTGTTTTGTTTTTTAAATCCACGTGCACAAGACAAAAACTTTCATACTGGGGGAGCGAGCCAGTCTGAAGAGTACTCGGGTCCAGCGCCAGCGTTTTTATATTTAGTCAAGTTTTGACTAAATATTTTAACATCGAGGGGGAATCGAAACGAGGGTCGTGGTGTATGTGCGTGTGTGTGTGCGTGTGTGTGTGTGTGTAGAGCTGTTCAGACTAAACTACTGGACCGATCTTTATGAAATTTGACATGAGAGTTCCTGGGTATGAAATCCCCATATATTTTTTTCATTTTTTTGATAAATGTCTTTGATGACGTCATATCCGGCTTTTCGTGAAAGTTGAGGCGGCACTGTCACGCCCTCATTTTTCAACCAAATTGGTTGAAATTTTGGTCAAGTAATCTTCGACGAAGCCCGGGGTTCGGTATTGCATTTCAGCTTGGTGGCTTAAAAATTAATTAATGACTTTGGTCATTAAAAATCTGAAAATTGTAAAAAAAAATAACAATTTATAAAACGATCCAAATTTACGTTTATCTTATTTTCCATCATTTGCTGATTCCAAAAACATATAAATATGTTATATTCGGATTAAAAACAAGCTCTGAAAATTAAATATATAAAAATTATTATCAAAATTAAATTGTCCAAATCAATTTAAAAACACTTTCATCTTATTCCTTGTCGGTTCCTGATTCCAAAAACATATAGATATGATATGTTTGGATTAAAAACACGCTCAGAAAGTTAAAACAAAGAGAGGTACAGAAAAGCGTGCTATCCTTCTTAGCGCAACTACTACCCCGCTCTTCTTGTCAATTTCACTGCCTTTGCCATGAGCGGTGGACTGACGATGCTACGAGTATACGGTCTTGCTGAAAAATGGCAGCTACTTGACTAAATATTGTACGTATTTTCGCCTTACGCGACTTGTTTATTTTTCGTTGTGGCAACGCTAAATTTAGCTCTCTGGCTTTCTACATGTACTATAACAGGAGACGGATGTTCGTCTTTAAGCTGTGTTTTTATGTTATTTTTTTAATACGAACTAATAGACATACTAATGTCTGTGTGTACCACATTTAGATGATAAAGTTGTATTAAACTGAATTGAACTAAGTAAATTGAATCACAGAGCCACTGGTACCATCTTCTGAAGTGCTGTGATTCAAGGAAGACGAAGAAGTAGAATGGTTCATAGCTCGCTATACAGTAATATCTAGCTGGGCTACTGATAGTATAGTTATGATGTATTTATTGTCTTGATGTGGAAGTACATTTGTTACGTTTTTTATATTAAAGTAATAGAAGAAAGTTATAGCTTTTGCTTTTGTCTGTATTGTTGTGTGGTTGTATTATAGTTATTACAGGAAGTGTGCAGAACAAGGGAATTCGTATTCGTATTCACACACACACCCACACACACACACCTAGAGTTTTTAACAATCCGTTTACGTGTACAAGAAACATCATTAATATTTTTAGCAAGGACACACAGTACTGTTAAGGTAGGCCTAATCTTATAACAGCGACACGAACCGAAAATGCTTCTGGGGTTTCCCAGCTGAATGTAGGCCTAAACTGAAAGTAATATCGCACTTCGTCCTCTGAACATGCGACACAGTTTTATAAAGGAGAGCGCGCTGTATAGCCTAAAGCGGTATGCGGAAAGGCGCACGAATAAAACATACACTAAACGGTTTCTCCTTCATCGCACCACCCCCCTTGCCCCCTCCCCCGTCCAAAGTTACGTCCAACCTATAATCAGGTACCTTTTAACCTACAGGTTTTAATTAGTTATAGCTAGCCAACTACCCCGTCACCTCACCTTCTGTGGCCATGTGCCCTTCCGCCCCCGCCCGGTATCGTATAACATCAACTAGTCCCTAATAGGAAAAGTACCTGAGGAACATGTACCATTTTGACATTTGAATTTTGGCGCACGACTGAATCACAGGTGACACCTACACCTCAGAATAACCGAGACAGAACTCAGTCGCACATTCAGGACGGATGTATTGAGCAGGGAACACACGCACAGGATTGGCTCCTTGTACAGAAGTACAACTAACAAATCATTTCTGGCAAGTGTCACAATAGGCCAGACACCCACACAGGCATTGTCGCAGAGAGGGCCAGGCAAGGAGAGGGAAGAGGAAGAGTGATAACTTTACAGGCAGTGCAGCAGTGGCCAGGAAATTCAAGGGAAAAACACGCCGAAGACACATAATAATACACAGTGATAGACGTAGGACATTTAACAGTCTCACCATCGGCCCTTGCAGCAAGACCGGGACGACAGGAGGAGGCAAACAGACAAACAGACAGATAGACAGACACACCGACAGGCAGGCAGACAGACGGACAGGCAGGCAGGCAGACAGACAGGTAGGCAAGCAGACAGACAGACAGACTTACAGACAGGCAGACAGACAGACAGGCAGACAGACAGACCGGCAGGCAGACAGACAGGCAGGCAGGCAGGCAGGCAGGCAGGTCGACAGACAGGCAGGCAGACAGACAGGCGGGCAGGCAGACAGACAGACAGGCAGGCAGGCAGGCCGACAGACAGACAGGCAGACAGACAGGCAGGCAGGCAGGCAGGCAGGCAGACAGACACTGAGGTAGACAGACAGACAGACAGGCAGGCAGGCAGGCAGGCAGGCCGACAGACAGGCCGACAGACAGGCAGGCAGACAGACAGGCAGACAGACAGACGGACGGACAGACAGACAGACAGGTAGTGATGTCAGGAGGCAGTGCACGTGGCGGCGGGAGGGGGGAGGAGAGTGTGGGCAGCACGTGGACACGACGGGTGCGAGTGTACTGGGTTCCCCTGACCAGGAACCTGAGACCCATCAACATCCTCCGTAAGATGAGGCTGGACTACCACGACCACCGTGAGTACCGCTCTGTAAGGATAAGGATAGGATAAGGGATACGGATGATATTCATATTGTCTTGTGATGTTACCCTCATGGAAATTCGGGCTGCTTTTTCGGCCCTGGGGAAAGCGAGCTGCCATGCAGTATACGGCGCTACCCTTTTTTATATTTAGTCAAGTTTTGACTAAATATTTTAACATCGAGGGGGAATCGAAACGAGGGTCGTGGTGTATGTGCGTATGTGTGTGCGTGCGTGCGTGTGTGTGTGTGTGTGTGTAGAGCGATTCAGACTAAACTACTGGACCGATCTTTATGAAATTTGACATGAGAGTTCATGGGTATGAAATCCCCGAACGTTTTTTTCATTTTTTTGATAAATGTCTTTGATGACGTCATATCCGGCTTTTCGTGAAAGTTGAGGCGGCACTGTCACGCCCTCATTTTTCAACCAAATTGGTTCAAATTTTGGTCAAGTAATCTTCGACGAAGCCCGGGGTTCGGTATTGCATTTCAGCTTGGTGGCTTAAAAATTAATTAATGACTTTGGTCATTAAAAATCGGAAAATTGTAAAAAGAAATAAAAATTTATAAAACGATCCCAATTTACGTTTATCTTATTCTCCATCATTTGCTGATTCCAAAAACATATAAATATGTTATATTCGGATTAAAAACAAGCTCTGAAAATTAAATATATAAAAATTATTATCAAAATTAAATTGTCGAAATCAATTTAAAAACACTTTCATCTTATTCCTTGTCGGTTCCTGATTCCAAAAACATATAGATATGATATGTTAGGATTAAAAACACGCTCAGAAAGTTAAAACAAAGAGAGGTACAGAAAAGCGTGCTATCCTTCTTAGCGCAACTACTACCCCGCTCTTCTTGTCAATTTCACTGCCTTTGCCATGAGCGGTGGACTGACGATGCTACGAGTATACGGTCTTGCTGAAAAATGGCAGCTACTTGACTAAATATTGTATTTTCGCCTTACGCGACTTGTTTTCTTCCTGCATATGCGTGTATTCATGTTTCAAAGTCCAGAGAATGACTTTCGCTGTGAACTTGGGTTCTTTATCGTGCAAATGCGTGTACATGGGGGTGTTCGGACACCGAGGAGAGTCTGCACAAGGTTGACTCCGGGAAATAACTCTCTCGCCGATCCGATGGGGATCGAACCCACGCCAAAACTGAGCGACAACTGGTTTTGAAGCCAGCGCCTATACCGCTAAGAAGTGGTAGTTGTCGTAGTTGACCTCGTAGTACAGTTGAACCCCCTTTTAAGACCCCCCAATTTAAGATTTCCTCTCTTTTAAGACCTTGCCTTTTCAGATGATCTGTTTATAACCTCTAAATGTACCTCCATTTTAAGACTCCCTCCTTTTTAAGACCTGCTTTTCTAAGATGTGTGGAGGTCTGAAAAGGGGGGTTCCACTGTAGTACTGATGGTACCGTAAAGTACCCTGTAAGCACCTAGTAATAAGCGAACGCACATCCCATTTTGGGTATGACACTGCCAAGGGTATTCCACATAGTAAGCGTGCACACCACATTTTGGATCAATCCTGTCAGGAGCGTTTTTAAAATCAATTTAAATTTTTTTTTTTTTTTTTTTTAAATTCTTCGTCAAGTTCTGCACACGGTACATAAATTTCATCCGCGTGAATCATGACGAGATGCATTGCTACAGTCGTACTCTTGGCTTCATACTCTCACCACTGACAGGTGAGTGTCTGGATAGACATCCCCAAAACGGATGAAGATTTGGGAGGGTCTCGTCAGTTAAGGCCACTTTGGGTGGTTTAAAGAGGGCGAATGAATTGATCGGAGTTTGATTTGATTGATTCGTCCTTCTCCAGGCAAGAGTAATAACAGTACCACTTACAGCAGAAGTAGCAGCAGCAAAAAGTGAAGCTATGACGGTAGTAACAGCTGGTGGTAGTGGTAGCAACACAAAAAGTTGTAGTCAAACCATTAAAGGTTTTTTTCTTAAAGGCCAACATCCAAAAGAATTTTTCTCCTGGAGCGACCTAAACTTGAACCCGTCGCTATTCTTGCATGTCTGTTTACTTCGTGCTGCACGCAAAAATCGAGCGACTTCCTTGCCGCGTGGATTGACGAAGCTATTTTATTCTCGTGACTGAAAACACTGCAGTGCAGGAGCGGCGACTCATATGGTCTCGGCTCGAAAGCTGTCTGTGGAGGCTGCGTGCTATAATTAGCTGACCTGCTGCGCGAGCAGTCACTGCAAAGTTTTGAGATAACTTTATAACACGTTTTATTTTATGCTCCTCAAGAATACAACTTTGGGCAACGTGCCACGTAAAACTACACGCAACAAGGATTCAGTAGGTACCAAACATGCCTTGGTCAGAAGTAGAATGTAAATGAATCTTTATAAAGAAGTAGGCTACTTCAAACGACAGCCACAGCCACGGTTGGGTTCACAGCATCAAACCGATGCGATTCTCCGTCATATCATACACGTAATCTATCAAATAGATGACTAATAAACATGTAAACTACATGTATACGTCTATCGTCGGACATAAGAAAGGAGAGCTTCCCCCGGGCCTGAGCATGTGTTGTTCGTTGTGCGTGTGTAAATGTACACAACAAACTGACGACAAAACTGAGACAGACCTCTTTCGCTTCAGTCTTGCAGAATTTAAAGACGAATACAGGTAAATCGTGCATTATACTAACTGTTTGGTAAAAGTATCAAACGTTTCTTTTGATAAATAAGTGGCAAGCTTACAGGAATACAAAGAGGCGCAAGTTGAAAATAATGGATATATCTCTGGAAGATGCCATCAGTCCAAGTTGTCAAATGAAATCAAAGATGACAGAAACAGAAGTTTTCCATACAAATGTTGGTGTTTCAAAGGAAGTTGGCATTCTTTCAGATAATGATATAGACGAGGTGGCTGTTTGTTATGAAGTTTCAACAAGCCAACATTCAAATGATTTTACTTCATCTACAGATTTTTTAAATTCAGCACTTTATAACTGCCATTATGAACTTGGAATCAGAGAGAGACCGTCTTTCCATTGTCATTCATGCCATAGATTTTTGTTTCAGAATCAATGTCTCACATGGCGTTCACAAGAGAGCATGCGAAGTTTCCGACAGTCTTTAGGATTTGTAAAAAAGGCCGTGTTTTGCTGTACATGCAAAAACTACCTGTCAAAAGGGAAAGTGCCTAACAGATTGCAACAACATTCCTATTTTAAGCTCAGCCACACGCCGACATGGAAGTTCAATGGTACTTTCAAACTTTTTCTTCTCTTCGTCGTATTTGATTTCTTTCTATTTCATAAGTCGAGTGCATATGATTTCGGCTCGTGTTCATCGTGAGATGGACTTAGTTTCTTGTATTCTGTGGGTTCGACAGATTAACTAAATGTTGTAATTTCGCCTTACGCGACTTGTTCTCTCTCTGTTGGCAGCGTGTAATGCAGCTGGTTAGAAATTAGAGTATTATTTTGCAAAGTGTGTACCAAAAGTTTGTCATGAGCCGCTTTAGGTTTGGGGTGTGGGTTGGTTTGATATTTCCTCCTTGCAGATCAAATCTGTATTCATTTTTGATGTTGTGTCTTATTTTGTGAAAGGAAACATGCAAACTGACTGAACGCATATATATAATTATGTAACTCATAAACACATGGGTGTAGTTATGTTCAAGAACACACACACACACACACACACACACACACACACACACACACACACACACTCACACACACACACACACACACACATACACACACACATACACACACACACACACACATACACACACACACACACACATACACACACACACACACACACACAACTGTGTAGATGTATCGTACACCTGATATATTAAATTGAAGTTCACGAAGAAATCGTTTTATTTCTGTGTCATTCAACATCTAGTTTGAATCAGACAAATTGAAACTGGTACAAATATTCAATAATGTTGCGATGTGCCTCGCATGACATGATATCGCAAAAGATAGACAACGGCAAGATCATTCAAGTATGTACATGCTTGTTGATGTCTACTTAGGCGATGCTCAGAACACTAGTTAGATCTTCCGAGATTAAAAAATGACGATGATCTGTAAACAAACTAGGACAAGGAAAGAAAGACAAAACGTATTTGAAAACAAATCATACTATACAGATTGACAAACTGAAACTTCGAACTCTGTTGATATTTCACGGGAGATGAGGTATGGTGCAAACGTATATAATTATACTGACTACATTTTGTTACGTACTCATCAACAACAACAAAAACCGATATAACCAAAGGCACACACACACACACACACACACACACACACACACACACACACACTTTGCTGGTTTGCTGATCAATGTCACAGGAAACGAATGAACAACAGAAAGCGTGATGAATTCCTGGCCAGAAATCAGTCACAAAGACCTGAAAGTCTGCTGAATGGAACTGGTAAATGTACACATTTGAACTGCTGTCAAAATTACTATGTAATACGATAGTCGGGTTTTAAAATTGGTAGCAAATTACAACCAATAATGATGTTTTTTGCTTCGGCATTGAAGCAATGTTCACTATTTACTAACAAAATAATTACGAAATAAACACAAAACCAAATCAGTGAGGCAGAGGGGACAAAAAGCCGAGCGGGTGTGTGTGTGTGTGTGCGTGTGTGTGTGTGTGTGTGTGCTAGTGTGTGCCTGTGTGTGTGTGAGTGTGTGTGTGTGTGTGCCAGTGTGTGTATGTGTATGTGTATGTGTGTGTGTGTGTGTGTGTGTGTGTGTGCGTGTGTGTAGAGCGATTGAGACCAAACTGCTGGACCGATCTGTCGAACCCACAGAATAAAACTGCACGCACTGCAGTGTTTTCAGTCACGAGAATAAAACAGCTTCGTCAATCCACGCGGCAAGGAAGTCGCGCAATTTTTGCGTGCAACACGAAGTAAACAGACATGCAAGAAGAGCGACGGGTTCAAGTTTAGGTCGCTCCAGGAGAAAAATTCTTTTGGATGTTGGCCTTTAAGGAGGTGAACGTCTCAAAACTGAAAGTGAAACTCAGAAGAGTACGATGGGACTTTCATTTTCGATCGGGATCTAACTTGCAACAAAAATAACCTGCCCGCATTTCTTTTTCTATTTCGCTCAGATAACGTGTATTATGCAGCCTTTCCACGAAACCAAGAGCGTCAGTATCACATTGCTTAGTATCCAGGTCAAAACACAAGAGATAAGGGAGGGGAGGGGAGGGGAGGGGGGGGGGGGGGGGTGTGATTTAAGAAACCCATTTCAGAAAGTTATTTTGCGAATAAGACCTTTATAAGCTCCAAGGGCATTTGCTTTGCTATAATTTAGACACACATGCAATGATTTTCTGGAAAATACCTTTATGGAATTATGCTCACAGCATGTACTTTTATTCAAGGCGTTGCCTCTTTTATACGCATGTTTGTTTTTGTGTGTGCATAAGGGTTATAGTCGGGCTGAAAGGCAAGTGGTGGACGGTCGTTTTAAAAGAACTCACGCACTATTATTTAAAAAAAAAAATCAGAGCTACTTTTAAAAAGTACTTAAGAAGAAAAGTTGTTTTGAATGATTAGAACTATATTCTATTCAAATTACTTGTTGCCAGCCTTTGCAGTCACTTTGACTCCGCATTTTGTTGTTTTTGAAAATCATGAGGCGTCACATTAATATCCGAAAAGTGCTCCACGATCAGCATCACATTTTAATATATTCGTTTGAACGCTCGTGCTTCTTAAAACTGT
>NC_090247.1:10876766-10881766 GCF_037325665.1 Littorina saxatilis | reverse complement strand
CACTTAACACTCTGTGACCTTGTTATCACAGTACACCCCTGGCAGCACTCAACACTATGCGTTCCTTGTTATCACAGTACATCCCTGACTGCAGTCAACACTATGCGTTTCTTGTTACCACAGTACACCCCTTGCAGCACTCAACACTATGCGTTCCTTGTTATCACAGTACATCCCTGACTGTAGTCAACACAATGCGTTTCTTGTTATCACAGTACACCCCTAGCAGCACTCAACACTCTGTGACCTTGTTATCACAGTACACCCCTAGCAGCACTCAACACTCTGTGACCTTGTTATCACAGTACACCCCTAGCAGCACTCAACACTCTGTGACCTTGTTATCACAGTACACCCCTAGCAGGACTCAACACTCTGTGACCTTGTTATCACAGTACACCCCTAGCAGCACTCAACACTCTGTGACCTTGTTATCACAGTACACCCCTAGCTGCACTCAACACTCTGTGACCTTGTTATCACAGTACACCCCTAGCAGCACTCAACACTCTGTGACCTTGTTATCACAGTACACCCCCCAATACTACTCTGTGTTACTGATTATCACAGTACACCCCTAGCAGCACTCAACACGGTGTGTTGCTTGTTATCACAGTACACCCCTAGCAGCAGTCAACACTGTGTGTTGCTTGCTATCACAGTACACCCCTAGCAGCACTCAACACTCTGTGACCTTGTTATCACAGTACATCCCCAATACTACTCTGTGTTGCTGATTATCACAGTACACCCCAAGCAGCACTCAACACTATGTGACCTTGTTATCACAGTACACCCATGGCTGCACGAGGTGGTGAGCGGCACGTGCGAGGCGGACAGCCAGGAGTCACAGCGCCGGGTCGTCAACTTCTTCATGGACGAGATCTGTCAGACCGTGAACCCCGAGCACCTCATACGTCACTTCCTGTCACTTGAGCTGTTGGGCGAGATGGAGTGCGAGGCGGTAATGCGCATCACGCAGCAGAAAGGGCCGACGCTGGGTGCTGTGTACATGGTGGGCCACCTACCCCGCAGCACTAACCGCCATTGGTACCACGACTTCCTGCACGTGCTTATGACAAACGGATACCCAGAGCTGGTCAGGATCCTGGATCAGTCACACTACGAGAGTCAGTACATGGACAGTGCTGCGAGAGGGCGTTTGTTATGTGTCCGTTTGGGTTTGCTTGTGTGTCTGGTGTGTTGGTTGGTTCGTGTGTGTTTGTGTGTGTGTGTGTGTGTGTGTGTGTGTGTATTTGAGTGTGAGTGTGTGTATGTGTGTGTGTGTGTGTGTGTGTGTGTGTGTGTGTGTGTGTGTGTGTGTGTGTTCTTTATGGAGATACCTGCGTCCCCTTCAGGAAATGTTTCGTCAATTTCGATCTTAATTCTAGGTGTTATGCTGAGTGCGTGTATTTTTTAAATTGCATGAAAGCACGCACGCACGCACGCACGCACGCACGCACGCACGCACGCACGCACACACACACACACACGCACGCACGCACGCACGCACGCACACACACACACACACACACACACACACACACACACACAACCAGAGAAAAGTCGACGGGGGCCCCTGATATTCAGTGCAATGGTTTCTGTTTCTGTCACTGCAGAACTCCTGGAGAACTCTCGCTCGCCAGACCCTCTTTCCGCAGCGCCCCAGGCGACAGCAATGCACGGTGAGTCGGTGTACACTTGACATTACCCGATACTGCAAGCGTTGGTTATTGGGTTGGACAGTGGTTTACCTTTAGGTTGATAGCTTGAGTGGCTGATCGATGTTCTATCGTATTTGTTTTTTTTTTGTGTGCAAAATCACCGCATCCAACCTGATTCAAACACGAGCAATATTTTTTTCTTTTAAATATTGTGATTCGAAATGTGCGGTACGGAAAACATATGTTGCGTACAAGTTTAATGTTACTGTCGCGAATCATTGTTCGTTTAAACTCAGCAGAAGGACGTTGTTTGAACTCAGCAATGATAGGTTTATTTGCCCCCCTGTTACAGAGAGGGGAGAGGCACACGAAGATGGGCTGCAAAACTACGCGGGAGTCCCGCCCCTCTCACACCAGACACTGCAGAGCGCCAGGGGGACACAGCATGGGGACCTCGTGCTTCCCGCAAGGTGGGTTGTGTCTTAGGCCAAACACAAATATAACGTGACCAAACAAGATAGGATCGGTGGGTCGACTTTTTTAAATTTATTTTTATTTTATTTAGTTTTTGTTAATTTAGTCGATTTTAAAGGAGGTTACTTGTATGGTTCGCAAAATGTGCCAAAAGTAGGTTTTTTTGACAAATGAAAAAAAAGTTTTAGGGTCGACGGGAACAGATATATTTTTGTTTGGCCTTACCTACTTCTTAATTTGGATCGACAACGTGATTTCATGCCTCAGTGGAGTTCTTCTGTACTTCTTTTAATGAGTTGTTTGTTTGACTTTCATTACTCAACCTTGACATCTATTTTTAGTAAATAAACATTCGCCTACCGGCTCATGTTGGTATTAATCTCCTCGACATGTCTGTTCACACTTTTTCGCAGCCAGCATAATTATTAGAAACAACTCATAGTATTGTCCATTGAAAAACTTACTCTGCTTTCTGATAAAGACTTGCTTAATAGCTCAGACAAACACCAAACGTATGGACATTCTTACAAAGCCAACTGTTAAGAGATCTTGTTTCCCATCACCCCTCTCTCCAGCGGTGCCTGTGCTGGGGTCAAGGTCACCACGGCCGTCACGGCGGTGCCCGGGCACGAGGAGTCCTCTAAGCGTCACGTGACCACAGGACACGTGTACAGCAGTGACGTCACAGCTAACAACCATGATAGACCTGAAGGTGAGTGTGTTGTGATTGACGGTGCTGCCAGGTTTAGTGACACTGACGGAATGTTTGAGAGCGCTTAGTAGTGAATTCTAGACATTAGTTTCAAGAAAAAAGAGCAAGCTAGACTTTAAAAGATCGATACGAGGAAGTGGAGTATACATTTGTGTGGGATCTCTCAAATTATGTGACGTGAATGGAGACGAACGAGGTGCTGGTGCTCTTCCTATTATGAGTTGATATCACCATTATAATACACAAATCTTGATTTAAGCCGAATAATGTTTAGAAGTTTATAATCCTCGTCTGGAATCGAGACTTGTAATAAAATAACCTTAACTGCCTTTTTACGTAAACTAAATAATGGTTAAAGAGTTCTAGCACTCCTACAGTCACATAGTATTGACAATGTTTGATACAAGGAAGTAATATTGAGAAACAAGGAGAAAGAATAAGATTTGTGTTTGTGTCGCCAGGACGGTGGGCGGTTAGCGACAGGCGCCACATATACGTCAGCGTCAGTGAGTACCGAGGGGAAACTCAGGTCCACATTCGCCATTATGCTGGTGGAAAAGCTGGCGACGATACACTGAGGCCAACCAAACGAGGCATCGCCCTCAAGCTGGAGGAATGGAACACGCTGAAATCTCTCATTCCGCACGTGGACCACGACATCAAGTCACGTGACACACATTAGAGAGTAAAGGTCAGACATCAACTCACGTGACACACATTAGAGAGTAAAGGTCAAACATCAAGTCACGTGACTATAGGGCGGGGATGTAGCTCAGTCGGTAGCGCGCTGGATTTGTATCCAGTTGGCCGCTGTCAGCGTGAGTTCGTCCCCACATTCGGCGAGAGATTTATTTCTCAGAGTCAACTTTGTGTGCAGACTCTCCTCGGTGTCCGAACACCCCCGTGTGTACACGCAAGCACAAGACCAAGTGCGCACGAAAAAGATCCTGTAATCCATGTCAGAGTTCGGTGGGTTATAGAAACACGAAAATACCCAGCATGCTTCCTCCAAAAGCGGCGTATGGCTGCCTAAATGGCGGGGTAAAAACGGTCATACACGTAAAATTCCACTCGTGCAAAAAACACGAGTGTACGGGGGAGTTTCAGCCCACGAACGCAGAAGAAGAAGAAGAAGTCACGTGACACACATTAGAGAGTAGAGGTCAGGCATCAAGTTACGTGACACACAGAGAGTAGGGGTTAGACATCAAGTCCCGTGACACACATTAGAGAGTAGAGGTCAGACATCAAGTCACGTGACACACATTAGAGAGTAGAGGTCAGACATCAAGTCCCGTGACACACATTAGAGAGTAGAGGTCAGACATCAAGTCACGTGACACACATTAGAGAGTAGAGGTCAGACATCAAGTCACGTGACACACATTAGAGAGTAGAGGTCAGACATCAAGTTACGTGACACACAAAAAGTAGAGGTCAGACATCAAGTCACGTGACACACAGAGAGTAGAGGTTAGACATCAAGTCCCGTGACACACATTAGAGAGTAGAGGTCAGACATCAAGTCACGTGACACACAGAAAGTAGAGGTCAGACATCAAGTCACGTGACACACATTAGAGAGTAGAGGTCAGACATCAAGTTACGTGACACACAGAAAGTAGAGGTCAGGCATCAAGTCACGTGACACACATTAGAGAGTAGAGCTCAGGCATCAAGTTACGTGACACACAGAAAGTAGAGGTCAGACATCAAGCCACGTGACACACATTAGAGAGTAGAGGTTAGATATCAAGTTACGTGACACACAGTGGCAGTCGTGGGTCACGGCGAGTAGACATCGCCCTCAAGCTTTGCGAATGGAACACTCTGAAATCTCTCATTCCTGAGGTGGACCACGACATCATGTCACGTGATACACAGTAGCGAGTAGACATCGCCCTCAAGCTCTGGGAATGGAACACTCTGAAATCTCTCATTCCTGAGGTGGACCACAACATCATGTCACGTGACAAACAGTAGCGAGTAGGCATCGCTCTCAAGCTTTGCGAATGGATCACTCTGAAATCTCTCATTCCTGAGGTGGACCACGACATCATGTCACGTGATACACAGTAGCGAGTAGACATCGCCCTCAAGCTCTGGGAATGGAACACTCTGAAATCACTCGTTCCTGAGGTGGGCCACGA
>NC_090247.1:10771053-10868553 GCF_037325665.1 Littorina saxatilis | reverse complement strand
GACACACAGAGAGTAGAGGTTAGACATCAAGTCCCGTGACACACATTAGAGAGTAGAGGTCAGACATCAAGTCACGTGACACACATTAGAGAGTAGAGGTCAGACATCAAGTCACGTGACACACAGAGAGTAGAGGTCAGGCATCAAGTTACGTGACACACAGAGAGTAGGGGTTAGACATCAAGTCACGTGACACACAGAGAGTAGAGGTCAGGCATCAAGTTACGTGACACACAGAGAGTAGGGGTTAGACATCAAGTCCCGTGACACACATTAGAGAGTAGAGGTCAGACATCAAGTCCCGTGACACACATTAGAGAGTAGAGGTCAGACATCAAGTCACGTGACACACAGAGAGTAGAGCTCAGGCATCAAGTTACGTGACACACAGAAAGTAGAGGTCAGACATCAAGTCCCGTGACACACATTAGAGAGTAGAGGTCAGACATCAAGTCACGTGACACACAGAGAGTAGAGCTCAGGCATCAAGTTACGTGACACACAGAAAGTAGAGGTCAGACATCAAGCCACGTGACACACATTAGAGAGTAGAGGTTAGATATCAAGTTACGTGACACACAGTGGCAGTCGTGGGTCACGGCGAGTAGACATCGCCCTCAAGCTTTGCGAATGGAACACTCTGAAATCTCTCATTCCTGAGGTGGACCACGACATCATGTCACGTGATACACAGTAGCGAGTAGACATCGCCCTCAAGCTCTGGGAATGGAACACTCTGAAATCTCTCATTCCTGAGGTGGACCACAACATCATGTCACGTGACAAACAGTAGCGAGTAGGCATCGCTCTCAAGCTTTGCGAATGGATCACTCTGAAATCTCTCATTCCTGAGGTGGACCACGACATCATGTCACGTGATACACAGTAGCGAGTAGACATCGCCCTCAAGCTCTGGGAATGGAACACTCTGAAATCACTCGTTCCTGAGGTGGGCCACGACATCATGTCACGTGACACACAGTAGCAAGTAGACATCGCCCTCAACTTGCTTTGCAAATGGAACACTCTGAAATATCTCATTCCGCACGTGGACCACGACATCATGTCACGTGGCACACAGTAGCGAGTAGCCGCAAGTTCGAATTCGTGCCGGGACGGACACGGGTAAACTTTATGTGCAGACCCAGAGACGGAAGCCATGTCCCACCCCCGTGTCACCACAATGGCACGTAAAAGATCTTGGTCATTCTGCCATATAATTGCAGCTGGCTGATACCACCTAAACCCGCATACACGTGTATCTCGTAAAAAGCCGTGAGGGCGTAAAAATCGAATCATATAACCCATATCTTGTACTTAAAAGGCACAATTTTAAGCCTGTAGAGGACATAAAGCATTCTCTCTTTCCTTATGTTCTTAACCGGTGTATGGTACAGAGTAGACGCTTTGCCTTTCACAAGTGTTTTGTGTGTGGGATTATAAAGAGCATCTGATTCCTATGGTTATGATATTCAGTCATGATTTGATAAAATGTGTTTAGGCGCACTGTGAATCAAAACAAGGATGATGATGATGATGATGATGATAATGATGATGATGATGATGATGTTTGCATATATATGTGTGTGTGTGTGTGTGTGTGTGTGTGTGTGTGTGTGTCTGTGTGTGTATGTGTGTGTGTGTGTGTGTGTGTCACTGTGTGTGTGTGTTCTTTATGGAGATACCTGCGTCTCCTTCAGGAAATGTTTCGTCAATTTCGATCTTTATTCTAGGTGTTATGGTTCCAAGAAAAAAAAAACACCTTGACAGATCTGTATGACTCTAATTTCTTCCACATAAAAACACCACCCGGTGTTTTACCCCTAATTATTTAAATCTATACACAGAGAGAAATGGACATTCCACTTGTTTGTATTCCTTGCAGTCATTTGTTGAAATGTATGCAAATTTAAGGGCAGTTGAGGAATGAAGTATTTGAAACGAACCAATGCATGTATGTTTTATAAATCAACGCAATGTTTACATGTAAATATTGGAAATAAAGAAAACTATTACGTGTGTGGACGTGTGTTGTTGTACTCTCTCTCTCTCTCTCTCTCTCTCTCTCTCTCTCTCTCTCTCTCTCTCTCTCTCTCTCTCTCTCTCTCTTACTTTCATTTTATTATAATCATGTAGCAGTAGTTTTCTTTACTTGCTTATTCTTCAGCAATTTTAGACTAGTCCCTCTTTAGGGCGAGGGCCAGATGTAAAAAAGCAGATCACTGCTTACGCTATTACCCTCGTTAAATAAATAAAATGTTCTTGTTCCCTCTCTCTCTCTCTCTCTTTCTCTCTCTCTCTCTCTCTCTCTCTCTCTCTCTCTCTCTCTCTCTCTCTCTCTCTCTGTTGGTTGAAACGTAGCTCGTTTATATTGCTTATGCCACAACCCTCGTAAAATAACATTTGATTTGATTTGATTTCATCTCTCTCACTCTCTACCACGAATATCCAGGATTGATTTGTTCAAAACTAGTCAAGCCTTCTCTGGCTCTATGGTGTGGAACTCGATTCGTTCACACACACACACACGCACACACGCACGCACGCACGCACGCACGTAACAACTGTTGAAGCGTTAAAGCGAATGCAGACAATCTATGCAAGGGACACAATCACTCAGCATCTTTCCACCCTGTGCCTATCAGTAGTGACTTCCCTTGGTCAGTGGACGGAGAACGTCGCCTCACTGACTGAATCAGTCGGGGGCGGACTCGAATGTTCATGGCCAACAAACGGCTTTATCGCAGTTCATATTAGAAGTTGCGGAAAATGATTAGTTGGGTTTGCATCAGAAATATAGATTCTTTGTTAACACTACTGTAATAGAAACATCGTCCAACCAGAGGTGCACCACACTAATGTAAGAGATACATCGTCCAAGCAGAGGTGCACCACACTACTATAAGAGAAACATCGTCCAACCAGAGGTGCACCACACTACTGTAAGAGATACATCGTCCAGAGGTGCACCTCACTACTGTAAGAGAAACATCGTCCAACCAGAGGTGCACCACACTACTGTAAGAGAAACATCGTCCAAACAGAGGTGCACCACACTACTGTAAGAGATACATCGTCCAAACAGAGGTGCATCACACTACTGTAAGAGATACATCGTCCAACCGGAGGTGCACCTCACTACTGTAAGAGATACATCATCCAACCAGAGGTGCACCACACTACTGTAAGAGATACATCGTCCAACCAGAGGTGCACCACACTACTGTAAGAGATACATCGTCCAACCAGAGGTGCACCACACTACTGTAAGAGAAACATCGTCCAACGAGAGGTGCACCACACTACTGTAAGAGATACATCGTCCAACCAGAGGTGCACCACACTACTGCAAGAGATACATCGTTAAGCAGAGGTGCACCACACTACTGTAGGAGAAACATCGTCCAACCAGAGGTGCATCACACTACTGTAAGAGAAACATCGTCCAACCAGAGGTGCACCACACTACTGTAAGAGAAACATTGTCACGCCCAAGCAGAGGTGCACCACACTACTGTAAGAGATACATCGTCCAAACAGAGGTGCACCACACTACTGTAAGAGAAACATCGTCCAAACAGAGGTGCACTACACTACTGTAAGAGAAACATCGTCCAAGCAGAGGTGCACCACACTACTGTAAGAGAAACATCGTCCCAACAGAGGTGCACTACACTACTATAAGAGAAACATCGTCCAACCAGAGGTGCACCACACTACTGTAAGAGATACATCGTCCAGAGGTGCACCTCACTACTGTAAGAGAAACATCGTCCAACCAGAGGTGCACCACACTACTGTAAGAGAAACATCGTCCAAACAGAGGTGCACCACACTACTGTAAGAGAAACATCGTCCAAACAGAGGTGCACCACACTACTGTAAGAGAAACATCGTCCAAGCAGAGGTGCACCACACTACTGTAAGAGAAACATCGTCCAAGCAGAGGTGCACCACACTACTGCAAGAGATACATCGTCCAAACAGAGGTGCATCACACTACTGTAAGAGAATCTTCGTCCAAACAGAGGTGCACCACACTACTGTAAGAGAAACATCGTCCAAGCAGAGGTGCACCACACTACTGTAAGAGAAACATCGTCCAAGCAGAGGTGCACCACACTACTGTAAGATATACATCGTCCAACCAGAGGTGCATCACACTACTGAAAGAGATACATCGTCCAACCAGAGGTGAGAGAAACATCGTCCAAACAGAGGTGCACCACACTACTGTAAGAGAAACATCGTCCAAGTAGAGGTGCACCACACTACTGTAAGAGAAACATCGTCCAAACAGAGGTGCATCACACTACTGTAAGAGAAACATCGTCCAAACAGAGGTGCATCACACTACTGTAAGAGAAACATCGTCCAAACAGAGGTGCATCACACTACTGTAAGAGAAACATCGTCCAAACAGAGGTGCATCACACTACTGTAAGAGATACATCGTCCAACCAGAGGTGCACCACACTACTTTGACCTTCGTGACAAATTACAAAACAGCAATTTTCGATAAATATCGTCTCAAATCGGAAGGAGCATGGACGGCTAATGTCAGTGACCAAGTTGTACAGACAATAGAGAACCATGCCAGTCTGCTGTTACTCCAGCAACACCGTTTTTCTTGAACTTTATTTTGTACAGGTGAACCTCTCTTCAAGTCCATTTCAAATGCGGTGTGAGAATGAGAAACAAAGTGACGAAAGCACTCTGGATGCAGACAACAATGAACAGTGAGTTATGCAGAACCAGTCGCCTTTCTGTCTCTTTCAGTTCTCTCTCGTGTCAGACGGACGTTATTTCTCGAAGTGTGTGTTTCATTCCAGGGTATCAGCCTTCCCTAATCAGGTGAAAGCAACACTGGGCTCAGTGGGACGGGGTCTGAAAGTGTGCGACTTGTTGCGCTTGACTCACCTTACACAACAGGGACTTGTGGCACGGGTGCTACTCGCCTCTCGCTCCCTGTTTCGTTTTCCGCACCACAGGGGCTTGTAGCCGCACGGGCCAAACCCCTCCCGGCCACACACGATCGTGCATGCGCGCACGGACGATGGCGTGCGCAAAAACACAAACGCACGTACGCACACACTCAAACACACACACATACACACGCGCGCGAACACACGTACATACGAACAAACACACACACACACAAACACATGTACGCACCTACACACACACTAAAAAACACACACCCACCCACACACACACACACGATCACACACACATACGAACACACAAACACACACAAACACACACACACACACACACACACGTACGCACACTCTCAAACATACACACTCAGACACACACACACACACTAACACACACACTCAAACACACACACTAACACACACTCTCAAACACACACACACTCAAACACACACACTCAAACACACACACACACACACACACACAGCATGGATGGAAGGAGCAAGTGACAGAGGAACCAGCAAACAGGTAAAGCTTGAAGAGGTGGGGGAAGGGGGGGGAAGCTGGGGGGGGGAGTGTTAGACAACCATGGTTTGCCTTATTAGTCAGAACTGGGCCTTTGCGTGAATTTACAACTTATAATATAATTATCAAACATTCTCTTGAGAAAATGAATCGTCATAATTATACGAGGTCTTACACCGATACTACTGGCACGGTATATAAATACAGGCGTGCAAACTCAACGAGCACTGCGCCACAACGATGTCTTTGTCGTGGGAAAAAAAAGTCGTTTGCTCGGCGAGTTCCAATAATAGGATATTGTGTCGAGTGCCTGTCGGGTAAGGAACGGTAAATAAGTTCGATCACGAATCCGATTATTTCCAGGCTGTAAGACCTGCCTCAATACACCGACGCCGTCCCTATTCTTACCTGACCCCTCACGGCACAGGTGTAGGTTTTGTGTATGTGAGAGCACAGCACTTGAACACTCTCAGATAAGAGGCTGTGGCACTGAATTGTCAACTCGACTTTGCTGCCAACCAGACACGGGCACAAAGTGCAAGTGAATGTCTCGTGGCGACGCTTCCGTCTCAGTGCACGTGAATTTCGTGTGATTTCCAGCCGTAGGACCATGCTGTTAATGGCTGTCGAAATGTCTCGGCTGTATACAATGTCGTGTTGTGAACTCTGCTTGTCTGTTTCAAGCCAGGCATTGTGAACAAGTGTCAGGTGTCAGTGATCTACAGTTTTCAAGCATCAAGTCAGGGCGGGGATATAGCGCAGTTGGTAGCGCGCTGGATTTGTATTCAATTGGCCGCTGTCAGCGTGAGTTCGATCCCAGGTTCGGCGGAAATTTATTTCAGAGTCAACTTTGTGTGCAGACTCTCTTCGGTGTCCGAACCCTCCCCCCGTGTACACTACATTGGGTGTGCACGTTAAAGATCCCACGATTGACAAAAGGGTCTTTCCTGGCAAAATTGCTTAGGCACAGTTGATAATTGTCTACCTATACCCGTGTGACTTGGAATAATAGGCCGTGAAAGGTAAATATGCGCCGAAATGGCTGCAATCTACTGGCCGTATAAAATTTCATCTCACACGGCATCACTGCAGAGCGCCTAGAACTGTACCCACGGAATATGCGCGATATAAGCGTCATTGATTGATTGATCTGCTGACTAAGTTTGCACGTGAATTTCATGGGATTTCCACCGGTGGCACCATGCTCTTAATGGCTGTCCAAATGTCCCGGCTGTATACAATGTCCTGTTGTGAACTCTGCTAGTCTGCTTTCTCAAGCAAGGCATTGTGAACAAGTGTCAGTGAAAAGATTTCAAGTATCAAGTCTGGGGGCTGCATTTACTGACTAAGTGTGCACGTGAATTTCATGGGATTTCTACATACTTCAACGCGCTTTGAACGGACACGCCGGCTTTGACGTGCGTTGTCTTCTGTCGTCTGGTGCCAACTACTGTGACACAGACCGCTTCATCTGAGTTCCAGTGACACGTTGAACAACAAACAAACAAACAAAAAACTCAAAGAAAACAAAAACACCCCCCCACACACACAATTCAATGCACTCTCGATGTTTCCTGCATCTTAGTGCATGCAACTTTCCTGACTCAGTAGAGACATCCAGATTTGCCTTCGTCAAAAGTTCGTGAGTTCCGATGTTCGCGAGTTTGTTGAAGTGGTGACGTCACATCCCGTCACGGTCACCACTTTCTAATTTCGGTCCAGATCTACGCGAAGTTCTCCGTGCGTTCGTCTGTTTTTCGAAACAGTGATGACGAGTAGTGTTATATATATGACGAGTCTTTTTTATCGGAATATACAAGCAATACACAAGCAACACTGGATTTTTTTTTCGATTTTTAGATTCATTCCTGTAAAATCTCCCAACTCTAAAACAAATAGGTCTAGTGGAAACAAGTGTCTTGTGCAAGAGAGACCAAGGGAGATAATTGGCTAGATATGTCGCCCGTCGACTCAAGTTCTGAGTTTTGTGTGGGTATCCGTGTTCATGCACTACGCCTCCAAAATGAACAGTTTACAGATGCACAGTCCACAGAAGCGTCGTAAAGATATTAAACTTTAACACTGCGCACATAAAACATATTTTTAACATTATGAAAAGGACTAAAAGTACTCACGAAGATTGCTGATTGAGGTTCGTCAAACATGCCTTTTTCACCACGCAGATCCCGATCTTCGGCAAGCAGTGGTGAGCGCCAAAAACCAAGCGCATGCGCATTGAGGCACAAAGTTAAAAATAGAGAGGAAATCCCCACCACCGACGAATGTTCGTCTGACGAAGGTTGAATCTGGATGTCCCTACTGTCCAAGTGACATTCGTTGATCGAATTCCTGCAGGTTTTGCCGTAGTGTTAGCACAACGGCGACCGTTTTGTTATTGTGGCCTCAATCAGTGTGATTGAAATTCTCTTTTTTTTCCATCTCGCAGCTTACGTCATTGATGCTTACATGTTCGACTGGCATAGCTTCTTGTGCCTTCTGGTTTAACCTGGGCGGTACCACGGAAAAGAAATAGGAATGAAAATAAGCGGCTCTAGATGTGCAAATCAGTGATAGATGGGCAAGTGACGTGATTTGTGTGTGCTACTCCCTAAGGAGGAGTACCGAACGACTGAACCCCTGTCCGCCACCTCTCTTCAACTGAGGTAGGTAGTGTTCATTGGAGAGAGAGAGAGAGAGAGAGAGAGAGAGAGAGAGAGAGAGAGAGAGAGAGAGAGAGAGAGAGAGAGAGAGCGCTAGAGAGAGAGAAAGGGGGGAGGGAAGAAAATAGAGAGAGGAGGGAAGGAGAGAGAGAGAGGGGGGGAGAGAGAGAGAGAGGGGAAGGAGAGAAAGAGAGGGAGGGAAGGAAGGAGAGAGAGAGAGGGAGGAGAGAGAGAGAGAGAGAGAGAGAGAGAGAGAGAGAGAGAGAGAGAGAGAGAGAGAGAGAGAGCAATTCAACCACGGCCCTGTTAGGTCCCTCAGCAGGCAGTGGCATCTGTTGTTCTTTGAAGTTTGATTGCTTTAGCTTTCCGTGTTGCTCTCTTCGTTTTCCGTCTGACCGTCCGTTGAAGCAGATAACAAGGGCATTACGAAACTTACCCTCCACCTTTTTCGGAGTGGGCGCAGGGGGGGGGGGGGGGGGGGGGGGGGGGGGGGGTGGTAATAAAATGGGATGACGTAATGGTGTCTACAAGATCTAGAGTTGCAAAGTGGTCACTTCAGCTGCTGTATTATTTGCAAGACAGAACAATGCAGCACAGGCTTAAATTGTGTCGTGTGTTATTAGCATTCTTACTGATATGTTGTGTCATTATTTTGCTGGCATTCTGGCGAATCAGCTTCCAGAATGAGGATCATTAATATCCCTGGTCACGAAAACAGTTGGCGTCAGTTTTCAGTGTCGCTTAAGAAACAAACTAAGTTTTAGACGTGTACGTCAGAAATATATATATTATAATTCCGTGATCAAGCGTGACATTCATCATCATGATCATTTTGCACGCTCTCAAGTGGTGAGTGATCTTGCTTTCGTCACTGTAAATGATGTATCATATATGAATTTTCACTTGTATTGTATTGTATGGTATTGTATTGTACTGTATTGTATTGCATTGATTTTCAAGAAAAAACCCTGACAACAACACACGACTTTGAACATAATTATATGATTTCGTTAATCCCTGAGTACAACACTTTTACTGGTTAATCTTCTCCTGGCCTACTGCGCACTGCCAGGTTTAATTTCTGTACACACAAAGACCAACAAAGTCGGCGATAAGACTTTGACTGTTAATGTTACAGTTAACTCCACACCAGTACTCATGTGTCGCTTAATTGTGTCTGTTGTCATCACGGTCTGTCTGTTGACACCATCTCGTGTCATCACCGTCTGTTTGTTGACACCATCTCGTGTCATCACCGTCTGTCTGTTGACACCATCTCGTGTCATCACCGTCTGTCTGTTGACACCATCTCGTGTCATCACCGTCTGTCTGTTGACACCATCTCGTGTCATCACCATCTGTCTGTTGACACCATCTCGTGTCATCACCGTCTGTCTGTTGACACCATCTCGTGTCAGTTAGTTAGTTAGCTGTTGCTTTTCGGGTCCAGCGGACCATAATAGGCCAAATTAATCAGGACACCATCTCGTGTCAGTTACTGTCACACTCCTGTGTTTATTGCAGGGAGTGCTTGTGTAACATAAAGACCTATTTCATTTTATTTCATTAACTTCACTTTATTATCCCAATGCTGGGAAATTCGGGTCGCTTCCTCTCAGTGGAAAGCTAGCAGCAACAGAGTCGCCCTACCCAGGTGTGTGCGTGTTTAGGTGTAACCAGCCACCTGCACTAATGGCAGACTGGCCGAGGTCTTCTACGTGCCACTGACTGTGGGGTGGGACATGGACATACACCGTATCTGGGTCTGCTCATAAAGTTGACCCGTGTCCGTCCCGGGATTCCAAGCTATGACCGACGGGCGCATTGGCCGAGTGGATAAGATATCGGCCTCCAATGCGGAAGATCGCCTGTTCGAATCCCGGCCGCGCCTGGTAGGTCAAGGGTGGAGATTTGTTCGATCTCCCAGGTCAACGTATGTGCATACCTGCTAGTACCTTATCCCCCTTCGTGTGTACACGCAAGCACAAGACCAAGTGCGCACAGAAAAGATCCGCTATAAATCCATGTCAGAGTTCAGTGGGTTATAGAAACACGAAAATACCCAGCATGCTTCCCCCAAAAGCAGCGTATACACGTAAACGCCCACTCGTGCAAAAACATAAGTGAATGTGGGAGTTTCAGCCCATGAACGAAGAAGAAGAAGAGGAAGCTATGGCCCTAGGATCACAGTGCCAGCTCTACCAACTGAGCTACCCGGGCCCCCTCTACCAACTGAGCTACCCGGGCCCCCTCTACCAACTGAGCTACCCGGGCGGGCCCCCTCTACCAACTGAGCTACCCGGGCCCCCTCTACCAACTGAGCTACCCAGCCCCCTATTTATATGTGCCACGTTGGCTTTGGTGCAACACGTGTGGTCAACTCGGCCACCCCACACACGTGTGTTGGCACAGCATTAACAGAGAGGTTCGCTAAGTCACAGTGTAAATGTGAGACGATTGTCGGCTCGGACTTGTAATGCCTCATTGTTGGGGAACAAATGCCTGCTCTAACAGTTTCCGTTAGGCTTTTCTTTGCACAACATTCGCAAGACCAGCTAGTACACTGTGCGCTTTATATTTCTCTGTAGGTGAGATACCTCAGTACACTGTTCTCTTGGTATTTCTCTGTACGTGGAACACCTTAGTACATTGTTCTCTTGGTATTTCCCTGTACGTGTGATACCTCAGTACATTGTGCACTTTATATTTCCCTGTACGTGGGATACCTCAGTACATTGTGCACTTTATATTTCCCTGTACGTGGGATACCTCAGTACACTGTGCACTTTATATTTCCCTGTACGTGGGATACCTCAGTACATTGTGCACTTTATATTTCCCTGTACATGGAATACCTCGGTACATTGTGCACTTTATATTTCCCTGTACGTGGGATACCTCAGTACCTCAGTACACTGTGCACTTTATATTTCCCTGTACGTGGGATACCTCAGTACCTCAGTACATTGTGCACTTTATATTTCCCTGTACGTGGGATGCCTCAGTACATCAGTACACTTTATATTTCCCTGTACGTGTGATACCTCAGTACATTGTGCACTTTATATTTCCCTGTACGTGGGATACCTCAGTACATTGTGCACTTTATATTTCCCTGTACGTGGGATACCTCAGTACACTGTGCACTTTATATTTCCCTGTACGTGGGATACCTCAGTATACTGTGCACTTTATATTTCCCTGTGCGTGGGATACCTCAGTACACTGTGCACTTTATATTTCCCTGTACGTGTGATACCTCAGTACCTCAGTACATTGTGCACTTTATATTTCCCTGTACGTGGGATACCTCAGTACACTGTGCACTTTATATTTCCCTGTACGTGGGATACCTCAGTACATTGTGCACTTTATATTTCCCTGTACATGGAATACCTCGGTACATTGTGCACTTTATATTTCCCTGTACGTGGGATACCTCAGTACACTGTGCACTTTATATTTCCCTGTACGTGGGATACCTCAGTACACTGTGCACTTTATATTTCCCTGTACGTGGGATACCTCAGTACATTGTGCACTTTATATTTCCCTGTACGTGGGATGCCTCAGTACACTGTGCACTTTATATTTTCCTGTACGTGGGATACCTCAGTACATTGTGCACTTTATATTTCCCTGTACGTGGGATACCTCAGTACACTGTGCACTTTATATTTCCCTGTACGTGGGATACCTCAGTACATTGTGCACTTTATATTTCCCTGTACGTGGGATACCTCAGTACACTGTGCACTTTATATTTCCCTGTACGTGGGATACCTCAGTACACTGTGCACTTTATATTTCCCTGTACGTGGGATACCTCAGTATACCGGAAGTTTTACCTGTACATAAAACCACTGATATCTGTGTACTATAGTGAGCTACAAGATGTTTCCCACAGTTAAAGGTCGCAAGCAGGGCCGAGGTGCACGACAAAGTTACCAACTGGGTGGGAGTCAGCCTCGGTGGAAGATTGGTTGAAATTGAGATTTGTTGTTTGTTTGTTCGTTCATGGGCTGAAACTCCCACGGCTTTTTACGTGTATGACCGTTTTTACCCCGCCATTTAGGCAGCCATACGCCGCTTTCGGAGGAAGCATGCTGGGTATTTTCGTGTTTCTATAACCCACCGAACTCTGACATGGATTACAGGATCTTTTTCGTGCGCACTTGGGCTTGTGCTTGCGTGTACACACGGGCGTGTTCGGACACTGAGGAGAGTCTGCACACAAAGTTGACTCTGAGAAATAAATCTCTCGCCGAACGTGGGGACGAACTCACGCTGACAGCGGCCAACTGGATACAAGACTGGTATTCAAGAAAGCTCTTTAGCGCCACTTGGCCGCATGGTGGCGCTGTTTGAGCTGTAAGTCGCGCTAATCGGCATTCACGAAAGCCCGTTGTGACCCGCCAAAGTCACGTGACGCCTTCAAAGTTACAGGACCTACCCCTCGTCTCTACAATCGCTAACACCGTGTTATCTTCGTGATTCAAGATGGCGGCCTTCAGGATGTTGGAATATGCCGAGAGAAAAAATCTGAGAAGAAACCGTATTTTCCGGGATCGCATTCATCCTTTGGAGAAATATGAAGATGTAGATTTGTACAGACAGTTTTAGTTTTTTTTCTCGTCTCTCTTACCTTTGTTTTTTTTAAGCGGGGAGCATCCTTCTTCATATATATTTTTTTAAATCAAATGTTTACATGTTTAAGTTATCAAACTTTATCAATAAATTAATATCATGGTAACCAAAAAAACAAAACAAAAACCCATTCCTGCCTAAAAAAAAAATTTTACAAATCAATTTGCTATTATAACGTACTCTTTTGCACATGAAGAAAATAAACAAAAATAAACAAATGCCAAAGAGTAAAGAAAAAAGTACGGACAGATGGTGATTTGAACTCGACTCAATCGCGCATCAGGCGAATGTGAGAACCGTTCGGCCACAGAATCAGTTGATGAAAATGGACACTGTAATGCATTAGAAGACGTTAGCCCGTTTTCACCACCACCATCGAGCATCGGTTGAAATCTTTCGCGAGCGGTATCTCGTAATTTGTCCGCGTTTCGCTGTCAGTCCAGTTAGCACTTCGCTTCCTCTTCCCCTCCATCTCTTCCTCGTGTGCCTGCGCTTTCGCTTGTCCGATGGATGCTCCGTACATGTCGACTGAAGTAAATGTAATGCACACGTGTTCGTTCGCGGAATAAAAGCAATGAAGGCGGATAAGACCTACTGCACGTTCGCACTGAACAGGAAGTGAGGGAAACCCCGTGGTTTATAAATAGACAACCTTGTTAGCTAACAGCGTTCGGAGGGGGACTCGTGAATGCCAGTTAAAATCGGAAGTTAAAGCGTAGTAGCTAAAACGGCTTCAGAATCTGAAACCACCTCAAATTCTTTTTCTTCTTGAATACCACTCCAGCGCGCTACCGACTGAGCTACATCCCCGCCCGAGATTTGTTGTGATTTCAACGAATCCAACCCCGCAGTTTGTTCTTACCCTGTTGGGTTTCACCCACTTTTGCCGCTTCGTGCCCAGGTGTGCTGGACATCACTGGGTCTGCGGTCAGAGTGGTCAGGTGTGACCATCGGTCCAGGTGTGACCATCGGTCCATACACTGAACGTTTGACGCACACTAGGAAACTTTCCAGTAACAACTAAGCTATTAACTTCCTCTTTTTCTACCGTTAATGCCTTTTCCTGGTCGAGCGGTGGTCGATTAATTGCAGTTAATTACCAAACGAACCAGTAAAGGCTACCACACGGAAAAAAGAAGTAAGTCTAAACTGACACGTGCCACCGTCTGATTGGTTTTACCGTGATAAAAAGCAATCGTCAGTTGAAGTCTGTGCACAAGTTTACTTTCGTTGTGTTTACTTAGTTTACTTCACTTTAATCGTGTGTTTTTCTCTCTCTTAAGATCACGACGCACACACACATACAAACACATACACACTCACGCAAGCACGCGCGCACACACGCACGCAAAGACACACACACACACACACACACACACACACACACACACACACACACACACACACACACACACACACTCAACTTGCGACATCCCATACAATCTCAGACTAAACCACAAACACAACGCAAATTGCCTGCCTTATCAATCAAAAGCGTTGTGGAACTGAACTGAAGTGAAATCTGTGACCGCAGACAGACTGAGCGACAAATTAAAGTACCGTGCAAGGACCAAGCTTTTTTCAGTGGAACAAAATCTCAACGTGTCACGTTGTAATGGCGTTTGCTGCACAGGGGTGGAACGCACACAACCCGTTATGCCACATTGTTCTGTGCTCCGCACAATATCGCTTAATATTTCACTTTTTTTCTGAATGATCAATGGTTTGTGGAGCACATTTTTATTTGGCCTTCATTTTGTGGGCCATAAAGTGCACCAGGGGCGGACGAGGGGGGGTGCACAGGGTGCACGTGCACCCCCCCTCCAGCAAAAAAATAAAATAAAAAATTTGGAAAGCTGATTCTATGACCATTATAAGTTCAAATGGCACCAGATGGCACCATTTTGCTTCTTTGAGCCAAATTTTTTTCCGGGGGGGACATGCCCGCGGACCCCCCGAGCAAATTCGGGCGCTTCGCGCCCATCACGTTCACTTTCGATTCAAAGTGCACCCCCCCCTTACAAAGCAACTGATCCGCCCCTGTGCACATGTGATCCACTTTTGGGGGGAACATATTTTGTGGGGCACATTATCAGTTTATGAAGCACAAACTTTAGCCCGTATTTTGGGGAATACTGACATCGTTCGCGAATGATACACTGATGCTATAGTGTCATTTACAAGTAACGGTAGCTTCTTTTCGTTTTCCGGGATCCTTCTTTCTGATAAAATATCTGAGAACGACACTTAATAAGCACTGTTTGACCCCCCGCGGGTTAGGGGGAGTCCCATATTGGTTGGGACGAGAAAGAATTTACCCGATGCTACCCAGCATGTCGTAAGAGGCGACTAACGGTTCTGTTTCTCCTTTTACCCTTGTTAAATGTTTCTTGTATAGAATATATAGTCAATTTTTGTAAAGATTTTAGTCAAGCAGTATGTAAGAAATGTTAAGTCCTTTGTACTGGAAACTTGCATTCTCCCAGTAAGGTAATATATTGTACTACGTTGCAAGCCCCTGGAGCAATTTTTTGATTAGTGCTTTTGTGAACAAGAAACAATTAACAAGTGGCTCTATCCCATCTCCCCCCTTTCCCCTATCCCATCTCCCCCCTTTCCCCGTCGCGATATAACCTTGAATGGTTGAAAACGACGTTAAACACCAAATAAATAAATAAAGAAAGCACTGTTTGCAAAGGAATGGAAAAGCTGGGATACAAATTAGAAAACGGACCGTTCACATTTTTTTTCATCAGCAATTCGTTCCATCCAGTATTTGAAAATCATAACAGACCTTTTTTTGCCCGTGACATCAATTTTCAGCGACAATCCCGCAGTTATTGGCTGCGTCTTTGGTGCGGGGCTGTGAGCGGAGGAAGCCACGCGGGGTGTTCTCGCAATGCACAGATCACCGTTTCTTAGAAGCAAGCTGGCTGGGTTTTGGCGAGTGAAGCTAGAAAAAAGTCGCGTGAAGCGATATAAAAACATTTAGTCTAGCTGTCGGCATCAAAGTAACAGATTAACACCATAAAACAGTCATCGCCGAGACTATATTAACATAGTCTCGAGTAACCACATCAAAAGACCGAGACGGGTCACGCTCGTCTCCGCGTAGCGTGCGAACGCAGTACTTACTTAACCTAGTTTTTGTAATTCTGAGCTCATTTTTAGAGTAAAAGTAACATATGTATATATTTTTGAATTCAGGAGGAATTGAGAAATACGATTCAATCATTTTTAAATCTGTTTGTGAAAACTCGATTTTAATGACAACTTTAATGAGCAAACTGATGAACTAAGTTTTAAGCTGCCAAGCTGAAATTCAATCCCATAGTCCTGACGTCGTCGAAGATTGCTTTATCAAAATTTCAATCAATTTGATTGAAAATTGAGGGCGTGACAGTGCTGCCTCAACTTTCACAAAAAGCCGGATATGACGTCATCCAAGACATTTATCGAAAAAATGAAAAAAATTTGTCTGAGGATATTGTACCCAGGAACTTTCATGTAAAATTTCATGTAGATCGGTCCAGTAGTTTTTTCTGAATCGCTGTACACATACGCGCACACGCACACACACACACACACACACACACACACACACACACACACACACACACACACACACACACACACACACACACACACACACACACACACACACACACACACACACCACAACCCATCGTCTTGATTCCCCCTCTATGTCTTGGTGACTGCTTGTGGATAGGAAGGCAAGGATTTGATGAGCCAATGGGAGCATCTCTCTATAAATTGTTTCCAGCCCGTGCGAGAAACCATTGCGGTTGCACAGCTTAAAATTCTTTTGGCTGTTGACCGGCGACTTTGTCAGTATGAGCGAATCGAATTTCATTGTCGCCTGGATTGCCAAATATCGTTGCATGGACTCTCTCGCCAACCAGATCCCGTGTTTTTCTTGCCTGAGAGGAACGGAAGTCAGGCCTCGCTTGCCATACTTCTGGCCAATCTGTGTGCAGATAGCAAGAACAAACACCCACTGCCGTCCCAATCCAGCAAGCAAATCGGAACCATCTATTTTTTTTTGTTCTTCGTATAACGTTCTGTATCCTCTTATCTGGCTTTGATTTACATTTTCCCTGTCCCTTTCTCTATTTGTCCTTTTTTGCGCATGTTATATTTTTGTTCACATCGATCTACGTTGGCGAAAAACAAACATGCTGAGGCGGCAGTTTTTGATGAGGAAAAAGCATTTACAGAGTCCAATATTTGCAATTTCCCCCTTCCACTGTCGCTGGGATGCTGAACTGTCGCCCCAGTTATCCCCCCTCAGTCGTAGGGGCGACAACTCTACTCCATTGGTGACAAGCGGCAAGGCAGACCATTCTTGCAGTCACAGTTTTGGCTCTGCTTTTTCTGAGGTCTGTTGTCACCCCTGTCTGACGTCAAGACTGGGATTGTGTATTTCCCTAGTTGCAAACACACACACACACACACACACACACAGTGGCGCACTGTTGATGTCATTAGGTATTGCTGCAAAGTTTGGATGACATGAAAACTCCCCATGAAGAAGAAAGAAAACCATGCTACCTTTCGTTAATTAGCTGTACATAGCGGACATAGCGCTGGGGTTGCCACGTCACTTGTCTGCCTGACTTCCCTGTGTGTTCCTGGGGTCATGCTTTGAAAAGCACGGGCACAACGTAGTTATTCAAAGCGAGTAAGCATAATGGGCTGGCGGGGGATGAGATATTGCCCTCGACTGCTTTACATTTACCCGGAGCCGTATATTGCAGGGAAACTGTGCCCTTACAACCGCTTCAGTCTCGTTTCAACGGTAACCAGCAGGGCTGGGATGGGCGATCGCAAAATTGCAAAATACAAGCAGCAGGTTGGTAGAAGAGAAACTTTGACCCGGAGACAATGTCGGCCGCGTGACAGAGAACTCAGCTTGGCACGTTCCAATGTCGTCTTTGTTCAATTTGCAAGGGCCTCATGACATAAGGCTTTGCTTGGGAGACAGCTCAAAACTTGTGTATGTTTTAAGAACATCATCGACGTTCATCTTGTGAGACAATCACGTGACTGACCTCTGTTGTCAAGAAAGAACGGTTTCCTTCGTGGGACCAACAACTTGTCTCTGTCCCAAAGAAAATGTTGTTTGTAAATGTGTTAAACGAACAGCTAGTCCTCCTTTGGCCAAATAAAAATATATGTTGGTTTAGGGTAACCCGACCGACTCTGGTTTTTTTCTAAAAAGCCCACCAACTTTGGCACATTTTGCGAACCACACCGAGACTAAGGGAAGTAACCTCCTTTAAAATCGACTAAATTGAAAAAAAATATGAAAAAAAGAAAAATGGCCGACCTACCGACCTTATCTTTTTGGTCACGTTACCCTAAACCAACCTATATTTTTTATTTGGCCTTATAAAGACATCTTTGTTTGTTATAAGGGGTTGGTTGGTTAGTTATTATTTATAACGCCCCTACAACCGATATGCTCATCCGGGACCGATGTAAGTTTAGTTTCCTTTCGCAGTTTACATGGTGGCCTCGGTTTTTAAACTACAGTGGGTTTTAAGCCGGCTTTATGTAATAAAGCGGCTTATAGATTTAACTCTGTCTTTCTGTTTGTTTGTTTCTCTGTTTGTTTGTTTGTTTGTTTGTCTACGAATTAGACTTGTATCTCTGGTACTCTGGGGCCAATTGAGCTTAAAATTGTGAGGCATAGAGTGTGTGCACAAAATTAGGTTCCTAACGGTAGTCAAACGGAAGATATTAGCATGAAGAAAAAACCCAAATCAAAGGTTTAACATGAGGATGCGCGTCTCAACCTAACACTTGACGACGAAGAAATGTGCAAGTGAGACTGGGACCTTTATTCACGAACCATGGGTGCTTTTACACAAGCATGGGTGTGTACACTAGTCAGATAATATATTTTTTAATTCGTTTCAAGTTTTTAGGACGTCATTCACAGTAAAAATGTAGAAAGTGGTAAAATGCTTATGTCTTGTCACACTTGTTACTTCAAATCTTGTTAAAGTAAGTGTGAGACAAACCATTTGTCTGTTTTCAGAAAGTATTGCTTGTGTATTGCACAAACTGTGCGCGCCCAAGTAAAAAAGTACCACACTATGTACTATAGTATACTATAGTAAAAGTACTATGGTATACTATAGTTTACTATAGTACAAGTACTATGGTACATTGAATTGTACTATGGTATACTATAGTTTACTATAGTACAAGTACTATGGTACATTGAATTGTACTATGGTGTACCATAGTTTACTGTAGTACTAGTACTATAGTAAACTATAGTACAAAAAGTACCATAGTACAATACATTAGTGTGTACTATAGTACATTGTGGTACATGTACTATAGTAAACTATAGTACAGTTAAATGTACTATAGTATTTTGGTCACTTTTTTGCAAAAATGTACTCTAGTAAACTATAGTTTACTATAGTAAACTCTAGTTTACTAGAGTACATGTACTATAGTTTACTAGAGTAAAATGTAGTACAGCGTGGTATTTTGGTCATAGTACATTTGTACTATAGTACTTGTACTATAGTTTACTATAGTACAGCGTGGTACTTTTGGCATGGTAGATTTGTACTATAGTACTTTCACTATAGTTTACTATAGTACAGTGTGGTACTTTTGTTGCTGTATATTTTGTACTATAGTACTTTTACTGTAGTTTACTATAGTATACTGCAGTACTTTCTTGAAAAAGTACCATAGCCTTAAAAATTACACTGGATGTAAATGTGGCCCCAATTTTTGCTGAATCAATTGTGTTGTGTGAATTGAATGTGTGTGTGCACGATCAGGCCACTCGCTGCTGTCAATCTGTCACATTTGGTAGGAAAGTAAAGGTTCATCACATGTTTTAAATTTTATTTTTATTTTTCGGCAGAGCATTAATAGTCAAACTTATGTAAGAACATTTTAAAATATCCACTAACATGTAAAAGACAATTAAATAATAATTTTAAAAAAGGTGTCCATCTTGCACAGTGAGTAACCAAGCTGTTGATTTTTGGTAAATGTCCCAATGCAGAAACAGTTTTAATGCAATTTTTTATAACCCTGTTAACCAGAACAAGTAACAATAAAATGCACGAAACAGATTTATTATAGCAGTAGCACTCTTCTTTGTGGGAATTCATCTTTAGCACAACACATATTTTATCAAAATTATCTCCCCTACAGCCAAGTTAAATTTCTATGATTAGCTTTGAAAGTGACCATGCCTACATCAGTACATGAAAACTCTGTGAACAATCAAAGGAGACAATGATTGTCCCTATTATTGACCAGAACTCTACCCCAATCTGAACTTGAATAATGCAAACTATCAAGCTGACTTGATGTCATCTAACCCTGTATGTGTGTGACCTTACACAGATAAAGTTATTGAGTTACTTTCTTTCTTTATTTGGTGTTTAACGTCGTTTTCAACCATTCAAGGTTATATCGCGATGGGGAAAGGGGGGAGATGGGATAGAGCCACTTGTCAATTGTTTCTTGTTCACAAAAGCACTAATCAAAAATTTGCTCTAGGGGCTTGCAACGTAGTACAATATATGACCTTACTGGGAGAATGCAAGTTTCCAGTACAAAGGACTTAACATTTCTTACATACTGCTTGACTAAAATCTTTACAAAAATTGACTATATTCTATACAAGAAACACTTAAAACCATATGTACTCGATGACTATACACGCTAATTGCTTTACCAACAGCTGGAGACATGCTAAATTAAGTTCCCTGCAAGATATTGTGGTCTAGGACCCCTTAAATGTTGAGATATTTGAATTTTTATTTTGATCTAGATCGTCCTATTTATAGATTTGCCAACAGAGGGAACGTTGACGCAAGGGAAATAACTCCGCGTCTTTGTTGACATCCTCACTTTTTCAGAGGCTAGAACAAGCTGTAATGCATGTATATGGTCCGCGCATGGCGACATATCGTCATTACATGGTCTTATGGTGCGTTTGACATCGATTATGGGCAAACTACACTTTGTAAACACGGGAGCGCGTACATATGCCTTTAACAAGGGTAAAAGGAGAAACAGAATCCGTTAGTCGCCTCTTACGACATGCTGGGGAGCATCGGGTAGATTCTTCCCCCTAACCCGCGGGGGGTTATTGAGTTACAACGATCTTGCTTCAAACACATTCAAAATAATACCATTTCTCTGTTATTATTATTATTTTCTGTGAACTTAAAAGTTTATGAGGGTCAATTTTACATGGGTCACATCTACAGGTCATCCAACTTCAATAGCCTGTAAAGTATCAAAAATCTAGCTTTCAAAACATTTCAGAAAAATAAGAACACATGCTTTCGCAACACATCCTTGATATTTGTCAAAAATGTGGTTTTGAAAAAATGCCAAATGTGGTCATGTTTGAAATTGATCAAACCATAGCAGTATGTTAACTTTGTAAAGTCTATCCCGAAAACCATCCAAGAAAACAACAATGTTCAATTCTGTCTACCCATTGTAAGTCAGCCTAATTATGCTCCCCATCAGTGACATTCTCCTGACCTGGTGAGTCAAAACTCACTAAATGTCCAATGGAGAGTTTTCAGCATGCAACCAGAAAGTATATAGTGTGGCGTTATGTCCCTTTTTTTCAAAACAGGGTTATATATGTGGCAATAATCACATGAAATGTTCTCTGTCCTCCACATCTGTTTGATTTGTGATTGGTGTCCAGATTATTTGCTACAGGCATCTGATTAAGTTTATTGTAGCTGCTGTCCGGTTCCCTTTGCCAGTGATATCTGCTTTCCTGTTCTGTAACTTGTATTCATGTTCGCCGATGGCACCCGCTGAATAGTTTTGGTTGTTCTCCAATGGCATCTAGCTAGCTGCTTTGACGTCTGTAAGTGGTATCAAGGTCCTTCACCATGCAGTCATCTGCTGGAAGTGAACAGGAGGCTCTCTTGCTTATGACACCCACACCAGAGCATGGAATGAAACCTGCAATGACACAGCAGTATGACTGAGAAAGCATGCAGACTGAAGCAAAGAGGGCTAAACTTTAAGAGAATGATAATGAAACCTAACTTAAAGTGCCGTGGCTTTTAGTGCATATGTTCTGCGCGAACTTAGAATCCGGTTTCATTCTAGAATGGACCGGGTCCAGGTTGGAATTCTAACCCTGCGCAAGAACAGGGGTGCCATTCTAGAATGAAACCCTTGAATAAAGGGGGCCGTAATGTTTGTAGGTAAGACAGAGTTGTCTTCCCTTGAATTATCTCCACCTGCACCTTCCCTTTGATAAGATGGGGCTGATTTGTCTACCCCTGAAAAAAATCCTTTGGCGATCTTGCGATGTCATGTCATGTCAAGAAAGTTGACACTCCTGAGTACGCAATAAACAAAGGCAGACCATAGCAAGGGGGACTACCAGGGCGGTATTGTTTGCAGGGCAGTTGTTTTTGTGATGAGAGCCGGTTGCGGCCGCTTGCAATGTCAGCGCTGTCTCCCTCTCGGAAATGTCTGGTTTTTTGACAATTTTTTTCACAGACAGACAGACAGACAGACAGACGGTCAGACCGACTAACCGACAGACAGACCAACAGAAGGACAGAGTGAGTTATAGAGCTGTTGTCACAGGTTTAAAAAAAAGTTGACATTAACAAAAACAGAAATCAACAACAACTTTTGTCTGGTTTTATAATATTATGGGAAAAACATTGAAAGCAATTCATAGTAGTAGTACTACCACAACAAATACTCTCAAAGGGGAATTCCATGCCTAAAAGTTTGACAGTTTTTATTTAATCTATCAGAATCCCTACCTTCCAAACTGTGATATGCCCACGTTTCAAACTCTTCATGTATATGAATAAGATTAAATCAGTCCGGAAATTTCCGTTCGTAGCGATCAGTGCTGAGTGTCTCTCAAAATCGTAATCACTTTCAGAACATCACATCACAATCCCAATTCACGATGTCTTTGAGTAAAGTGTAAAAAACCCGAAAAAAAACCCAACCAAAACACACAAAAAACAAAAACAAACAGAAAATCCAGTTACAAGCGAGATCGTCAAAACACTGTCAGTCCGGAAATTTCCGTTCGTAGCGATCAGTGCTGAGTGTCTCTCAAAATCGTAATCACTTTCAGAACATCACAATCCCAATTCACGATGTCTTTGAGTAAAGTGTAAAAAACCCGGAAAAAAATCCCAACCAAACACACAAAAAACAAAAACAAACAGAAAATCCACATTTGTGGCTTTGGCTGTGTGATAGTCTAACTGAAATGACTATTCCAACTTGGACCCAAATTCCAACCTTGCGCAGGGCCGATTCTAGAATGGACCAGCAACAAGGGTTTCATTCTAGAATGGCACCCCTGTACTTGCGCAGGGTTAGAATTCCAACCTGGACCCGGTCCATTCTAGAATGAAACCGGATTCTAAGAACGCGCAGAACACATATATATCTAACTTTTAAAAGTTGTGTCCGTCTCTGTGTGTATCATGATGACTAAAGGCTCCGAAACAGCTGCACCGACTGAGACGGTGGTGGGGGTTTGAAACGTGCTGGTGCGTGTATGATTGTGCTTGCGTGTGTGCAGGCATGAATGTCTTTGTCAGTATGTGTGTGTGTGTGTGTGTGTGTGTGTGTGTGTGTGTGTGTGTGTGTGTGTGTGTGTGTGAATTTATGAATACAATTGAAGGCACAGTAAGCCTCCCGTAAACCATCACAGATACGGTCAGGCTTTTACACACAGACTACAGTACAAACACCCTTTCATTTAAACACTCACCGATTGAGAACATCCTAGGTGCCCTCCATAAAGAGCGAACTATTTTCAAATAATTTATTTTTGCGTGGTTTATCTTACCCCTGAGCCATCGTGAACCAGTCTGATCCAGTTTCCCTTTTTGACTCACATGCGAAGCAAAAGTGAGTCTATGTACTCACCCGAGTCGTCCGTCCGGACGTCCGGAAAACTTTAACGTTGGATATTTCTTGGACACTATTCAGTTTATTAGTACCAAATTTGGCAAGATGGTGTATGATGACAAGGCCCCAAAAAACATACATAGCATCTTGACCTTGCTTCAAGGTCAAGGTCGCAGGGGCCATAAATGTTGTCTAAAAAACAGCTATTTTTCTCATTTTTCCCATTTTCTCTGAAGTTTTTGAGATTGAATACCTCACCTATATATGATATATAGGGCAAAGTAAGCCCCATCTTTTGATACCAGTTTGGTTTACCTTGCTTCAAGGTCAAGGTCACAGGAGCTCTTCAAAGTTGGATTGTATACATATTTTGAAGTGACCTTGACCCTGAACTATGGAAGATAACTGTTTCAAACTTAAAAGTTATTTGGGGCACATGTTATGCTTTTATCATGAGACACATTTGGTCACATATGATCAAGGTCAAGGTCACTTTGACCCTTATGAAATGTGACCAAAATAAGGTAGTGAACCACTAAAAGTGACCATATCTCATGGTAGAAAGAGCCAATAAGCACCATTGTACTTCCTATGTCTTGAATTAACAGCTTTGTGTTGCATGACCTTGGATGACCTTGACCTTGAGTCAAGGTCACATGTATTTTGGTAGGAAAAATGTGTAAAGCAGTTCTTAGTGTATGATGTCATTGCTAGGTTTAGTTATTTGACGTCAAGGTCATGTAAAGGGCAAGGTCAAGCATGTGAGTCGTATGGGCTTTGCCCTTCTTGTTTCACAATGTAGTCGTCAGTTAGTCATTTGAATGCGACTCCATGTGAGCTTATCTACAATAGCACGTTTTTATGCACGAAACAAACGGCTGTGGTTCACAAAAACTCTAGCGATGGTTTTTGACTGTTGAGAGGAACGGTGATACATGTATATGCATAAACCGCCGTCTGCTACGACCCTTGCGTGACCCTGCTTCCGGGCTTTTCTTTTTTCAAACTTTCACAACTTCGAATTGTACTGATCTTGTCTTGATAAAAAAAGAATTCTTTTATGATTAAAGAATGTTTGTGTGACAAGCTGTCAATTTATTATTTAGATTTTAAAAGTTAGGTCTAGCGCAAAAACGCACCACGGTCCAAAAACATTCTGATAATCATCGATCCACGGCTATCGCCAGTTTACATCGATAGAATGAGACCCGAAGGGAAGTAACTCATTTTTGACCTGAGTTCAATCGGCAAAATTAATTCTTTAACAAGAAGAGCAAACGCTCGATCGAGTCACTTTCGCAGTTCTGAATATTATATGAGGCATCAGATGGACAGGAAGAAATTGCTATTCACAACACAATGAGTCACGTTCACATAAAATTTGAGCCCGGTCACTTTTATAGTTTCCGAGAAAAGCCCAACGTTAAGTTGTGTGTTGCCGAACAGAAAAGGCTAGTTATCTCCCTTGTTTTTCTGATAACGTTCGTAAAAGGCTACAGATGTAAATACTTTGATGTAAAGAATAATCCTACAAAGTTTCAATCACATCCGATGAACTTTGTCAAAGATATAAAATGTCTAATTTTTCCTTTGACGCTGACCTGTGACCTTGAAAAAGGTCAAAGGTCAACGAAACCATCGTTAAAGTGTAGAGGTCATTGGAGGTCACGACTAAACAAAATATGAGCCCGATCGCTTTGATAGTTTCCGAGAAAAGTCCAACGTTAAGGTGGTGTCTACGGACGGCCGGACGGACGGCCGGCCGGACAGACTAACACTGACCGATTACATAGTCACTTTTTCTCAAGTGACTCAAAAATTGCTCGCTCTTTACGTAGGGCACCTAGGATATTCCCGTTTGGTGAGCGTTCAAATGGAAGGGTGTTTGTACTGTGTGTAAAAGCCTGACAGTATCTGTGATGGTTTACGGGAGGCTTACTGTCCGGGCGTGATTTCCGGTATTGAATATTCATAACAGCCGTCCAGCACCAAAACGAGGCGCCATTGTTGTAGAGGACCAAGTCCACGAAAATAAATTCTTTGAAAATGTTTCACGCTCGACAGAAAGCAGCCAGGATGTTCCCGTTCGGTGAGCGTTCAAATGGAAGTATGCTTGTACTGTATGTAGACGCTCGGGGAGCTCTGTGATGGTTTACGGGAGGCTTACTGTGCCTTTAATGTATATACATCTATACACACCCAAGAAGATAAGGCGCTCAGCAGGTCTGCACTCATGTTGATCCATTATGTCGGAAACAGGCAGAATTGGATCCTCCACCCGACAGTCACTGAGCTACAGTGCTGCTCTCAGCTATAAGCAAGAGAAAGCAGCTTGAGTGTTTCATCGCATATAATTCCAGTGTTTGCATACTCCATAGCGATTAGCTGAAACTATTTAGCTAAAACATTAAACTATTATCAGTGGAATACCAAAGGGGTGGCATATGTCATCCAAAATATAAGGCAATTTAAAGTGTGATTGATGGGACAGAAGCGTTTCAATGATACAAATAGAGAACACTACATAGTCTACTGTGTGTTACTGGGTTTACACAAGTAAAAGTGAATATTTTTTCTTCTTCTGTTTCTTCGTTCATGGGCTTAAGACTCCCACGTTCACTCATGTGGATTTTTACGTGTATGGCCGCCATTCAGGCAGCATATGCCAATTTCGGGGGAGGCATGCTGGGTACTTTCGTGTTTCTATAACCCACCGAACTCCCACATGGTTTACAGGATCTTTTCCGTGCGCACTTGGTCTTGTGCTTGCGTGTACAATGCGCCCGTCGTGAATATTTCAATATTTGAAAAGCAGTAAGTGTAAATCTGGTGCCACACAGCAAGCCATGAAGTATTCTGTTTTCAATTCCTATGTACCGGAGAGATAACCCATGTAGTAACTAAACCATACACGCACATATGGGCATATCATTGAGGTCATGGCAAGCTGGTCTGGCAGGGACCTTATATATTCCACTGCTCATGATTACAAAGTCACAGATGCAAAGTCATTCTCGTAACACGTTTGGGCTTGCCATTTTCTCGCGAGTGTTTTGAGAATGAAGTTTGTCTCGGAGATTTTGCATAAGCAATGGAAAATGACATCCCTGACAGACATGTTGTTTGAACCAACCTCATTTACATGATAGACACGCCTGTGAAGAGATGGTTCATTTATCACATCATGACACATGGGTGGTATCTCTCAGGTAGGCAAAACAATATATATCTAAATGCACCAATTTACCTCAAGCACTCAGCAGGTCTGCACATATGTTGATCCATTAGGTCAAAAAACCACCAGAACTCGATATGTTGTCCTAAAGTCACAGATATAGTGGAACCCCCCAAGGATCCTGAAAAAATAATTAAAAATGAAGAGCCAACACTTGTACAAATTATCTGTCTTTGTACATACAAGCACATACACAAATAAATCTGCTTGCACTATGCTGGCTTTAGGCATGTGTAATAAAATTATTTTGGGGGAGCTTCTCGATTCAACCGGGAACTTTTGTTGTTGTCAAAAGCAATTTATGCCTCAAACATTCTCCCACTCTAAGACTGAACTATGCATTCAGTATGTGTTGATATCTGACTTAAACTCACAAAAATAACAAAGGCTAGTTTGTAAAAAGACACTTGTTTGTTTGTTTATTTGTTGCTTAACGTCCAGCCGACTACGCAGAGCCATATCAGGACGAGGAAGGGGGGGATGAAGGGGGCCACTTGTCAAGCGATTCCTGTTTACAAATGCACTAACCCATTACTTGTGTCCCAGCAGGCTTTAGTAAAACTAAATTAATACCTACTGGAAGATTACCAGTTTCCAGTATGTTAAAATAGGCTTAACCTATCTACTGCTGGACTTACATCAGAACACTAACAGATTAAACTATACATGAATCGCGAGACAAGCGGCAAGAGAAGAGATTTTTGGAAAAAATACAGGTGAATGAGCAAGAAGGCAGAAAAAGGAAAAGAATTCATGAAGAAAAAGAGAGCATGACAGGAAAGAGGAACCAAAAATCTACCTAACAGCAAACTAGAAAGCTCCTGCGGTTCCAAAAACAGGAGGGGCCTTTAATTTCATAACCGCAGTGCCCCACTGCGGGAGTAAAAAGACACTGATTTGAAAAGAAAATTTAAATTCAATTACATATTATTATGTATTATATAATCTGTTCTGGGGCTTTTTTCCAGGTCTTTTAAAAAAGGATGTACAGGCATGCGATGGAATGATTTTATGTTTTTTTATTTTTATTTTTTATTTTAATTTTATTTTTTTAGCCTGGTCACCACTCGCTATCCTCTTCCTCTTCTTTCCCTGATCCTTATTCTCTTCTGTCACTCTTCTTTCTTCCTCTCTCTTTTCCCTCTATCCTTTTTGTACTGTCTGTTTATATGTGTGTATGTAAGTGATATGGTTGAGATGGCCTCAACTGGATATTTGCTACCCTATGTAGACTGTTTTTGATCTGTCTTATGTTATATTGTCTAGAAAAGAAAAAAGAATAATAAAAAATTTAAAAAAAAAAAAAAAAAAAAAAAAAAGGATGTTCACAAACAATAACAAACACATTTTCAATCCAATGAATGTTTGCAGCACTGTCAGCCGGACAGAAATGACAGTATGTTGACAAAGCCGTGATAAAAACATAACCTGCAGTCCTACCTTAGCGCAAAGAAGTATGAATGGTCTCTGTGTACTCTACAATCTCTGACTGTGGCCCTATGTAAAGGTCGAAAAGAGCTGGCTGTGCTTGGCCATTAAGAAAAATTTCAGTTAATTCAGATTTGTACAAGGAGAGCATAAAAGCATATATTCACAGCATGTATGTCTTGTTATTGCTATAGGTCTATATATCTATGCCACAATGACACAGCAAATACGTACATTCATACAGACATATTCATTTACTCATATAATTTAAATTATATAGCACCACAGGAATATGTTAATATCAAAATCTAATATGAAATTTCCTACACACACCCATGAAGTTCAAGCCCTAAGCAGTTCTGCACACATGTTGATCCAGGAGGTCCAAACACACCCTGCACTTGTTGTCCAACAGTCACTGCTCCAGTGAAACCCTCCATTTAGGACCCTGAAAGATATAACAAGTTCCATAAAGTGATACAAAACTCTTTGTTGTTGTCCTTAGGCCAAAAAAAAAAAAATTGTCTGTTTAGGGTAACATGACCAAAAAAAGTAGGGTCGGTAGGTAGGTTGGGTTTTTTTTGTTTTTTTTGTTTTGTTTTTGTTGTGTGTGTGTGGAAATGCTATGTTGGCTGAACATTCACTTCTTATATTTGATGAATACATGTTTCAAAACTAACGTATAAATAAAACAGAGAGAAAGGGAGAGAAAGAAACGCCAAATGTCTCTTTTTAGCATTTTTACCTCTTTTTTTTTTTTTTTTTTTTTGAAATCAAAAAAAAGTTTTTGGGTCGGCGCCAAATCGATAGGGTCGGTCGGGTTACCCTAAACAGACAATTTTTTTTTTGTGGCCTTATCTGCTGAAGGAGCACCTCCTGTCGCTTCACAGCATCTGTAACACAAGAGAGGACTGAGTATCCAGCCAGAAATTTCATGACTGTATTTTTATAATGATGATCAACAAAACTTTTTAGGGGCTTTTAAAATGATATGACAAATATAAAGTCAGATGCACTTCACCCATTGTTATACTTAAACATAGAACTAAGGCTTGCTCATACAGTGGAACTCCCCTTGTTAGACCTCAAAATATCTGAGAAAAATAGGCCTTAAAAAGGACCCCTGGGTGTCTTAAAAAGGCCGTTGATTGATGATTCACAAAGGTTATTCACAGAAAATATGAAAAAAGCAAGGTCCTAAAAGTGAGTGTGTCTTTAAGTGTGTGTGTCTGTCTGTGCATCACAATTAAGGGCTAAACAAAAACAAACACACACCCAAGAAAAGCAAAATTTGTTTGAAAATTTGATCAAACTCCAAGACAGTGAATCAAATGTCCATCACTGATTCAGACGCAGTTTATATTTGAATGTATGTGTGTGTGTTGCAAACATTACACAAAAGTGGATCATAAATACCAAATTCAGCTAATGCTAGTACCGTATTGCAAATTACATTAAATTTGAAATGAAATTTTATAATTTGTTGTTAATAATTTACTTACTGGTTAAAGAGTACAACTTTTCACAATTTCAGCACAGAGAATGGAATCCTTGGTGTCTGCTTCCTTTTCTATCTGAATGACTCATTGGTACAGCCATCTGTCATCACCCTGCCGACTGTTTTTTTTGACCTGGAGTCCAGAAGCTTCCCCACCAACTCAGGCAGTTTTGTTTTTCACTAAAAGTAAAAGAATAAAGGTCAAATAGATTTGCACAAAGGAATAAAAAGAGGTTTTCTAGTAATCCAAATAAAGCATGCAGAAATAAAAACACAAAAAGTAACATCAAACAGTTTTGCCTCTTGTGCCCCCAAGACACTGGAATAATTACAGGCCACCAGATAGGCCGTCCATCACTGAAAGTGAACAGAAAAACTTGATGTTTAAATATGTGTGTGTGTGTCAGTGTGTGTGTGTGTCAGTGTGTGTGTGTGTGTGTGTGTGTGTGTGTTATAGTTTTTATAGTTTGCCCATAATCGATGTCAAACGCACCATAAGACCATGTAATGACGATATGTCGCCATGCGCGGACCATATACATGCATTACAGATTGTTCTAGCCTCTGAAAAAGTGAGGATGTCAACAAAGACACGGAGTTATTTCCCTTGCGTCAACGTTCCCTCTGTTGGCAAATCTATAAATAGGACGATCTAGATCAAAATAAAAATTCAAATATCTCAACATTTAAGGGGTCCTAGACCACAATATCTTGCAGGGAACTTAATTTAGCATGTCTCCAGCTGTTGGTAAAGCAATTAGCGTGTATAGTCATTGAGAACATATGACTTTAAGACAAGAGTTTAAAATGTCACTTACTTATCCCTGTCAGTGTAAACTTTCAGCACAAAGAAGAATGGAAACATTGGTGTTTTTGTCGGTTCCGTTCCAATTGAATGACTTGGTACAGCCATGCCATCAAGTTGATCAACCAGCTCACTGTTCCTGTTAGTGTTACCAGTTCAACCTCTTGTCCACATTGCCGACAGATTTTTAATCTGAAAAAGTCATGTATACATGTTTTCAAAATGGGCATTTATGAGTAGGCTAAACAGTTAACGAAATAGTCCGCTTCTGTCACGTACTCCCCACGAACACCGCTATACGTGGGGCAGCCAGATCCAGATAGAATCAACAAACAAGTAAAACTCAAAGTAAAAACATCAAACTCAAACTCAAAGAGAAAAAAACCAACCAGACGGCCCAATGGTCACTGTAATTGTATCAGATTCAGATTCTCACAATGGTATAAACTTTGCAAATCTCAAAAATAGTCGGATACGGGTAGTGACAGTGATAGTGAAAAAGAGTTGTGGGAGCTGTAAAGAATAATTATACGTACTCCTCACTCGATAGTCGATGACTTGGCAGTTACAGTTGCAAATCACTCGATAACTCCTGAGCGAATCTGGATACGATTACGTGGAAAACTCTTGAAGGCTTACTTCTCAGTCCAGATCCATCTTCTGCTCTCTGAATTATGGTTACACTCTCTTGGTGGGTTCCTTTCGTGATGTTGTAGCCCGCTTTTTTCCAATCTCCCTGGTGCAAACTCTTTCTTGTGAGTTGAAGTTCGTTCGTTGAAAATCAGTTACTAGTGCTGTCCCTTGATTTACTTCGGAGTGGTCTCCTCTTCGATTTTAAAGGGACATAACTCTCGCATGCTAACCCTTTCTTCGTATCGAAAGTAGCCGGCTCAGTTTGTTTTTGTTTTTGTTTGGTCTTGTGTTTGATGACTTTGCTAGTCCAATATTTTATGTATATATATACTCAACCAAAACTTAAATGTTTTTACTAGCTATTCAATTGTATGAGTTACAGTTCCTTTTAGGTACTGCTCTGTTCATTTTAGCATGTGCATGGATAAGCAACGCACACAAGTGTGTGTGTGTGTGTGTGTGTGTGTGTGTGTGTGTGTGTGTGTGACGGTGTGTGAGTTTACGCAGTATGTGTGTGTATGGGGGATGTGTGTGTGGGGGGATGTGGGGGTATATATATGTGTGTGTGTGTGAGTGTGTGTGTGTGTGTGTGTGTGTGTGTGTGTGTGTTTCGGTAAGCGAATGTCAGCTGTTTGTGTGTGTGCATGCGTGTGGGCGTGAGTGCGGCATGTGCGTGTGCGTGCGTGTGTGTGTGTGGGTGTGCAGTCTTTTGCTTACGTTTACAATTATTCTCTGTATATGTTCCAAGGCAGGGTGGACTAGGCAAAGAGGAGAGAGGGGGGGGGGGTTGCCAGTGGTGGTCCAGGGGGATGTTCTCCCTGGCGGGGTCAAGGGGCAGAGCCCCTTGTGGGGGTCAGGGGGCTTTGCCCCCTGAAGCTGATGGGTAGGTCATATTCTGAGATAGGAAAATGGTCGCTCCTTGCATGAAACGGCATAAAATAAACAATAATAAAAAATGTTTTAAATAAGTGAGGTACATGTTTAGGCTAGGGGGGGGGGGGGGTTGCGCAACCCCCATAACCCCCCCCCCCCCCCCCGGTAGTCCGGCCCTGCAAGGACAGGTTGGAAGATGAGGCTAAGCCTAAAACCTTTATCCTGACGTAATAATATCCTCTCTCTCTCTCTCCCTCCCTCTCTCTCCCCCTCTCTCTCTCTCTCTCTCTCTCTCTCTCTCTCTCTCTCTCTCTCTCTCTCTCTCTCTCTCTCTCTCTCTGTTAAGCATTCGATGTGTACATATTCTATAACTTTTTTTTTAAAATCTCATATTGTGTGTGTGTGTGTGTGTGTGTGTGTGTGTGTGTGTGTGTGTGTGTGTGTGTGTGTGTGTGTGTGTGTGTGTGTGTGTGTGTGTGTGAATGTCCGTGTATATGATGTGATTAGAATAGGGGAGCCTCTCTGCATGGGTGAAAAAACACTTGTTTGTAATGCTTGTATGCCACAACGCTCTCTCTCTCTCTGTCTCTCTCTGTCTCTCTCTCTCTCTCTCTCTTTCTCTCTCTCTCTCTCAAATTATTTAAAATGAAACAATATTGTACACACAGCAAACTTCAGTCAACTTCAGGTCAAACCAAGAACTTTGCACTTGATCCTACATGAAGAATTATTTTGGCAAACGTTAAATTTAACATAAAAAAGGTATTGTTTCAAAATTTCACTGCAGACCATTTTACTAAGCGTTTCGGGCGGGCGGGAAATAGCTCAGTCGGTAGCGGCGCTGTCTTCAAAACCAGTTGTCGCAATCGGCGTAGGTTCGATCCCCACGTTCGGCGAGGGATTTATTTCCCAGAGTCAACATCGTGCAGACTCTCCTCGGTGGCCGCATGCACACGATAAAGAACCCAAGTTCACAGCGAAAGTGTCAGGGCTCGGAAACATGAATACACGCATGCAGGAAACAAAATGTGTGGGTATCGCCGTATACTGTATGGCAGCTCGCTTTCCCCATGGAGAAAGCAGCCCGAATTTCCATGAGGGCAACCTCACAGGACTATATAAAATCTTATCCTTATCGTAACCTTATCCTTTAACTTTTAAAGCAATTGTTAAATTCTCTTTTGAAAACTTTTTTGTGAGAAGCGTTCCAAGGTAACGTTAATGAAATATTAATTTCACATTTGATGCTAACTGTTTACAAAAAACTAACTATACAGTTTATGTACATCTTACGTTACAAAAGTCCTTTCTCCTAAGTGAATATGTGCGTACCCACGTGTTTGTGTGTGTGCACGTGCGAGCGTGTGTCAGTGTGACTGTGTGTGTGTGTGTGTGTGGTGTGTGTGTGTGTGAGCACAAAGTATTCCTACGTGTATTTTGCAAATGCACAGTTAACAAGTTTGAAAATATCTCATGTCATCTCCAACAAACGGCTTAATTCACACACACGCACGCACAAAACATAATAAATCTTATATGTACGACTACCTTGTAAAAACACACACAACACGTTTACATGCACAATTACTGGTGATATCAAACACAATTTTAAAAACAATGTTTTTTAATCAACTTAATTTCAACAACAAAATTGTTATGCTTAGCTGATAAGTTATATTAATAAAACAATAAAAATAAAAACACAAAATGCATGTATACTATTACTACTATACTGTACCGCAGTACTATGTACTGTTGTACTATAGTACAAAATACCATAGTACAAAGTACCACAGTGTACCATAGTACAAAGTACTTCGTACTATAGTACTACTGTAGTACAGGGTACATTCACAAAAAAGTACCATAGTACAAAGTACTAGGTACTATAGTACTACTGTAGTACAGGGTACATTCAATAAAAAGTACCATAGTACAGAGTACTATGTACTATAGTACTACTGTAGTACATGGTACATTCACTAAAAAGTACCATAGTACAAAGTACAAAGTACTCTACTGTACCACAAAGTACTATAGTACAGGGTACATTTACTACACAGTACTATAGTACAAAGTACCATGTACTACAATATGTACTAGAGTACATGGTACATTTACTATAGTTTACTATAGTACAGGGTACATTTACTATAGTTTACTATAGTATACTATAGTACATCGTGTGGTACTTTTTCAGCTGGGCGGCCTTTAACAAGAACAAGACACGTTGACGCTATTATTCCCATGTAATCTGCAGAAGCATCGCAACCTGCTTTCCATTGTCGAAGAGCTAGTGAGGGGAGGTAACCTTTAACTTATTACCCGCGTGTGATCATGAGGTCACCACGCTTGGCGGAGTAAAGTCGACGGGAATTAAAACAAAGAGGAAACAGATCTCTATTGCTCTGTGTTAACTTGATGAACAGAATGTCACTAGCCCCCCGCGGGTTAGGGGGAAGAATTTACCCGATGCTCCCCAGCATGTCGTAAGAGGCGACTAACGGATTCTGTTTCTCTTTTTACCCTTGTTAAGTGTTTCTTGTATATATAGTCAATTTTTGTCATGATTTTAGTCAAGCCGTATGTAAGAAATGTTAAGTCCTTTGTATTGGAAACTTGCATTCTCCCAGTAAGGTAATACATTGTACTACGTTGCAAGCCCCTGGAGCAAATTTTTGATTAGTGCTTTTGTGAACAAGAAACAATTGACAAGTGGCTCTATCCCATCTCCCCCATTTCCCCGTCGCGATATAACCTTCGTGGTTGAAAACGACGTTAAACACCAAATAAAGAAAAAAAGAAGAATGTCACAATGCATAATCATGGTTTGTGGCTTCTTTTGCTTTGTGGCGCAGTGAAGAACTGAGTCGCCAGTGCTGTACCTTTTGGGAGAATGTTATTGTTTTCTTACCCGTTTCCCCTATTATTCTGTGCGGTCTTTTTCATGAAATTGGCTGATTATTACCGTTTTTGGTGGGTGGGTTGTTGCTGACATGGCCGATGCGCGCGTTTGTGTGTGTGTGTGTGTGTCGGTGTGTGTGTGTGTGTGTGTGTGTGTGTTTGTGTGTGAGTGCGTGTGTGTGTGTGTGTCGGTGTCGGGGTGTGTGTGTGTGCGTGTGTGTGTGTGTGTGTGTGTGCGTGTGCGTGTGTGTGGGTGTGTGGGGTTGTGTGTATGTGAATGTATGTGTGTGGTTGTGTGTGTGTGTGTCCGAGTGTGTGTGTATGTGTGTGTCTGTCTGTCTGTCTATGAGAGAGAGAAAGAGAGATCAAATCAAATCAAATCAAATCAAATTTTATTTTTCAAATCAAATCAAATCAAATTTTATTTTTCGAGGGTTGTGGCATAAGCAATACAACGAGCTTTTTTTCAACCAGCCCTCGCCCAGAGAGGGGACTAATCTAATCACATATTTACACGGATATTCACGTAGAAAAAAAAGGTAGAGAAAAACAACAACATATGAATATTTACATATTACATATTATACACAAATATATGTAACGTAGTGAAAACAATGCTGAATACACATGCATGAGTAAATGTGTTATTAAAGCTTTGAGTGTTTTTGTGTGGATATAATGAACACTGATGCTTTGGACAAATGAAGAGAGAGCTAGAGAGAGAGAGAGAGAGAGAGAGAGAGAGAGAGAGAGAGAGAGAGAGAGAGAGAGAGAGAGAGAGAGAGAGAGAGAGAGAGAGAGAGAGAGAGAGAGAGAGAGAGAGAGACAGAGAGAGAGAGAGTGAGAGAGAGAGAGGGGAGGGTGGGGGCAACTTGTGTAAAAATCTATCGATCCAGGGAACATGGCGCAATGCTTTAACAGCCACTAATGGACAGTTCAGACGCTAACAGACAAAGCTAATAGAACATGTGTCTGAATCCCTTGCACGCTACCTCCTCCCAAGTGCTACATGTATCTCTTATACTCCCCGTCCCATAGCTTCCGTCGTCCTCAGCTGCGCCCTCTTCTCCCAACCTCGACCCCCCCCCCCCCACCACCACCCACCCCCCATCCCTGGTGTTCCTGTGTATGGGTTTTTATGAAGGCTTACTAGTGCAAAAACCTAGGGTTACCATTTTCACGTGAAAATGAGTAATTAACAGTGTTAACGACTAATTTTTATTTTGGCCTCGTTTTCAGTTACAGTAGTCGGACTCTCACACTATTTCTGAGATATCTTTTAATAGAAGGCCTTATCGAGCAAGTTAGCCGTCATAGGTTTCTTCATCTTCGTGTCGACCACACGACTATATTGTCAGCCCGGACAGCGAGACAGGTCCTCTTTCCTCCGTACAGCTGACAGCTGAGGGGGTCTGCAGATGGCCAAACGGTTTTCCTTAGGCTTTCTAAGGTGGGGCATCTCTGGTGGATGTGGTCTGTGGTTTGATCCTCAAGACCACAGCTGCAAGTAGGGGAGGGAACCAGCTTCATCTTTTGGAACATATGGGCATTCAGGCGGTTGTGTCCTGTGCGGAGTCGCATCAGCACGATAGCAGCTGCTCGTGTCGCGTAAGGACATGGTAGTCATCCTTGTGCTTCTGGGGCCTAAACGCTGCCTTGATGAGGGTCTTCTTCTCCGTGAAGCTGACGGGGTTGTCTGCTTGGTCTTCCTGTGCTCCAAGTTTGGCGAGCTTGTCTACCTTCTCGTTCCCCATGCGTATGGGTTAAACACGGGACACCCTGTCTCTAGTTCTGTAGTCCCCCTCGACCTGTATTAATCTGTCAGTGGATCCTACGCCACCCCTTGCACCGCTTCCTGCATAGAGTGATACTTTGTTTTGATGGACTTACGTATTTATAGGCGTCCGCCCCGTGATCGGGAGGTCGTGGGTTCGAACCCCGACCGGGTCATACCTAAGACTTTAAAATTGGCAATCTAGTGGCTGCTCCGCCTGGCGTCTGGCATTATGGGGTTAGTGCTAGGACTGGTTGGTCCGGTGTCAGAATAATGTGACTGGGTGAGACATGAAGCCTGTGCTGCGACTTCTGTCTTGTGTGTGGCGCACGTTATATGTCAAAGCAGCACCGCCCTGATACGGCCCTTTGTGGTCGGCTGGGCGTTAAACAAACAAACAAACAAACGTATTTATAGCATTTTGACATGGGTGTCATTTTCCAAATCCACTAATTGGACAAATAGTTGTCACTCTGCACAGCAAGCAGTCAGGCAGGTTTTGTTTTCATTATTATTATTATTTTTTTTTAGATGTCCAAGAGGAAAGGTGTCCTCATCCCATGTAAAAGCCGGCACAGACCTGTAGTGATACACACGCCAGTTTAAACGGGACGGAATGTTTCTTTACGGAGTTGTTCCAAACGATTCTACAACAGCGGATGACAGTTTTGACTTCTCCAGAGGTCACACACATTTTGGGTCAATTCCCCGCATATTGCTATTAAAAAAAACCACTTTACTTTCTACACAAGAACTCTTCAAGCCACCGGGTCAGTCAAAAAAAATCACAGATCCATCTGTAGTTATCGGCCTTGATGTAGACACGTTCGGGGGTAATGAAAGAAAGCCTCGCTTTGAAGTGACGCCATGACAAAATGGATGGTCACAGAGAGCAGACGACGCCATTCGACGTTTGGCATGGAATCAGACACAAGAAAAGAAATGGGGAGCTAGGGGGTTAGGGGAATAGGGGGCAGGAATGCAAGGCACCCAGTTAACCTCATGGCAATGGCAAATAAATGGAAAACCCGCCACACAAAGACAATCCTAATGATATCTGTCACTTGCCAGTTCTATTTCAAGACTTGTATGATAGAATTGAATGTCTGACTAACATCTTGCGTAGTAGGTGCAAAGTGAAGTGACAGTAGCTATAAGGGCAAAGAACTACACTGTTGATAGTTTTGTTTTGTTTTGCGGTTTTTGTTTTACACAATTGAATCCCTGTTTAAAGACCCACAATTTAAGACTTCGCCTCTTCTACGACTTTAATTCATTCCTTTATCAGCTTTTCTGCTCATAACCTATGTCAATATTCATCCGTTTTGACTGAGCCTCAAAGCGAAGACTTGTTTTACTAAGATTTTTCCAGTTTGTAAAACAAATACATTTTTACTTTATTTGTTTCATTTGATCTTTCTGCACCAACAAGTCTGTCTGTGATTTATGTTCAACATTCAGATAGCCGGCTTCTGCTCTGTTTCCATAATCACTGCTGTCTTCCATTCACTACCTGTGGCATTCTTGCGTCAATTTTTGTGTTGGAAATCATTTATATCATGCAAAGAAAGCCTCAACGGACATTTTTTACGGACTGAGCACCGGAAGTGTGCATAAGGTCTTTTTTGTCGTTGTTCAAATAAAAAGCGACCTTTTTGAACGAGCTTAACTTGTCAGTTTTGTAATCAAAATGGCCGCGCCAGGCCGGTGTAAAAAAAAAGGCATTTTTAATCTTTTCATTCCTTACGTACCACGAATGGCCATTCCAATGACTTGTTATGCTTTACAGAGCATGTTACGCAAACTGAAAGGCTAAGATTTCATCAGAAGAACTTCCCTGAATTAAAAACGCCGTTAAACTTAAAGATTACCACTATGTCTTTTCAGACAGAAGGCCAGACTGAGAGACGGACGTGTATGAAGAGAAACGGGGAAGGGGGCTTGGGGGCTTGTATGTATAGTAATATTGCTAACAAAATGGGATCGGTAGGTTGGGCGAAATTATTCGTTCCTTTCGGACATAGGATTGGACATAGTGCCTCGCATAGGATTGGAACTGGATGGCAACTCTGGTTGCATTCACACACGAGCATGGATGAGTCTTACACACACTCTCTCTCTCTCTCTCTCTCTCTCTCTCTCTCTCTCTCTCTCTCTCTCTCTCTCTGTTTCTCTCTCTCAGTCTCTCTCACAGACACACACACACACACACACTCACACACAGACACACACAGACACAGACACACACACACACACACACACACACACACACACACACACACACACACACACATATCTGAAATGAAAAAGCGATCACCTGATTTCGCGTAAACTGCATCGCCACTGTTCTCAGAAAAATTCTCCATAATTGTTTCACGAGTTGCACAAAGATGCTTTGTTTCGAGTCTGACTAGCAGAATTTTGCGCCGGCGAAAAGAAAACAGAAGAACAAAGAAAATAACAGACTGAAAAAAGAAAACGGAAAACCCTTCTTGCAGTGACAACTCACAGAGATAGGGTTGGATGCGTTACGTAGGAACCAGAAACGCCGTGATTAAATCAAAACAAACCTGATTCAGACGTGAAATAAATAATTAAAAAACGTTGTAGTCTGCAATTCTGTATACAATCGTCTGCGCTCGCCAAGTTTCCAAGTTTGTTTTTTCAAACTTTTATTTTTTTAATGTTTTTGTTGCAAGTAGGCTCCATTCATTTCTGTCTTCGAGCTGAGACGGGGTTTCAAAGATTCACAGGGCAGGGATGTTTATTTTGGTTAGGTAAGGCCACAGAGATATATATCTCTGTGGGTAAGGCGCTAATTGTGACGTACGATGTTTAGGCAAAAAAAAATAGGTCTGTTTACGGTAACATAGGCAAAAAAAATAGGGTCAGTAGGTCGGGATTTTTTTTTCTTCAAAAAAACCATATTTTTACGTTATTTTGCAAAAAAACCAAAAGATTTTTTTTTCCCAAATGCCAAAAAAAAGTCTAGGGTCGCGCGAAAAAAATAGGGTCGGTCGGGTTACCGTAAACAGACTATTGTTTTTTTTGGGCCTTATCTTGGTTAGGTAAGGCCTCAGAGATATATATCTCTGTGGGTAAGGCGCTAATTGTGACGTACGATGTTTATCTTCAGCCATCAGCCGATGTAAACCCCACGACTGTGGAAACATCTGGTGCTGAGAACAGGAAGATGTAGGGGGAAATGAGGGGGGGGGGGGGGGGCGAGTCCTGTCTGATTATCTGCACGGCGGCTGCCACGGGTACACTTCGGTCACCGAAAGCTTCCTTTGCACCTTTTCTCCTATCCTGTCTTTTCTGCCCGGAAACAGGCGAGTTATTCTGTTTGCATCAATTGATTTATTCACCTTATTATTGGCGCAAAGTAAAAAATAGCGCAAAGCAAAGTTTTTTGCAATCTGAAACAAGCCTCGAAGTTTCAGTGTGGCCTCACGCCCACAGCATGTGACATCCCTGCGGCATTACTCTCTCTCTCTCTCTCTCTCTCTCTCTCTCTCTCTCTCTCTCTCTCTCTCTCTCTGTCTCTCTCTCTCTCTCTCACTCTCTCTCTCATTCTCTCTCTTTCTCTCTATCTCTCCCTCTCTCTCTCTCTCACTCTCTCTCTCACTCTCTCTCTTTCTCTCTATCTCTCCCTCTCTCTCTCTCTCACTCCCTCTCTCTCTATCTCTCCCCCCTCTCTCTCCCCTCTCTATCTCTCTCACTCTCTATCAATCTCTCCCTCTCTCTCTTCCTCTCTCTCGCCCCCCTCTGCCCCCCCTCTCTCTCCTTTGACAGACCGACAATTTATAAATGGCAAAACATTTCAGTTGTGCATTCAAAAAGTGTAACCTTCCAGTCTGAAGTTCCAAATACACAAAAGCAAATGGTGCCCGTCACAGGGTTAATTCGAACAGTTTGTTTGAGGCTGACTGCACCCCAAGTATGTCTGAGTGTCTTCTTAGGTCGGTCTGCTTCCCTGGGATGAAAGAAACGAGGGAGTGCATGGAAGCAAAGAGAGTACAATCTCTGATGAAAGGTCTTATCTTTTTCTGTAGTACGCGCTTCTGAGCTATTAAAAACCTGCATGTCTTCGCCTTATCATTCAACTGCCTATGGCGGGTTTCTGGGCTGTTGAAGAGAGTCGACGCGTAACGAAAGTGTGGCCACCGGCATAACGTGAGTATGCACAAGTTACCTTAGGCTTAATTGAGACTTGACTAAGTGAAACTGCCCATAGAGGTTTTAATTACATACCAAACTTCAGACTTAAAGGCCTACTAAAGTGCAACATTTTTATTGCTTCAATGGAAAGAGCTGCATAACAGAATACCAAATATATTAAACAAAACAATTTCTTCCGCTCCGATCACCCGTAGTCGGCCTGAGAAAGTGCTCAATCTCACATGTAATCAGCGAGAAGGGAAGCAACAGACAATTTTTTGCTACTGCTTCTCTCCCCTGCCAGTGACGTCATGAGTGGTCGATGGCTACCAGAAACTGTAGAGTACACAAACGCGGATGATGAGTCTGAATTGCAGCTTTCGTGCGAAAGCAGTGACTTTGAATCTGAGTTGGAAACATCGGAACCACCGTATTCTGGAGCGATAGGCATAGAGCCATACCAGTTGGTTCGAGTGATGAAGACGAAAGACCGAAAGACCAGCAGAAGAGGTTGATCATAGTCGTCTGTTGTCAGGGAACGCATTGGTATGTATACATCACACCGTACGATTAAGATTCTGTATTGTTTTTTTGTTGTGCAAACCCCTGATTTCGATCATCTTGAACTAGCGACGACAGTTGCGATTGTAAAGAATAGCTTTTCATTTTGTCAATCTTCAGTTGATGTGCAGATGAGGGCCCCAAAGGGGGGGTATCATCACGATCACGGGAAGGGAAATTTTAGCTTTCACGATCACAGTTACCTTGATTTTTGTTTTCACGATCACGAACACCAGTGGCAAATCACGGTCACGGTAAAAGTTGGCATGTACAGAAAGCACGTGTCAAAGTAAACACAACCACACAGTAATTCGCTCCTCTGGATCTATTGTTTATTCAACACAAAGTGAGAACTGTTGCACTTTTTTATTATTATTTTTTTAATTCTCTTTCATACACACATAGAAATACATATCATGATTTGTAATCAGTAACAAGAATGTTGTTTTCATTGTTTTCTCTCTCTCTCTCTCTCTCTCTCTCTCTCTCTCTCTCTCTCTCTCTCTCTCTCTCTCTCTCTCTCTCTCTCTCTCTCTCTCTCTCTCTCTCTCTCCTCAGATTGGAAGAATAGGCTTTGCCTAAAACATTTATCCTTTTGTAATAAAGTTCTGAGTTAGAGTCTCTCTCTCTCTCTCTCTCTCTCTCTCTCTCTCTCTCTCTCTCTCTCTCTCTCTCTCTCTCTCTCTCTCTCTCTCTCTCTCTACACTCATACACATTCAACTCCCACACCCTCACTCACACACATGAATATATACTTGCACAATTTCACATTTCCAGAGCTAAATCTTGTAAACCCATTTTCTCAAAAACTATTGGGTGGATTGAAATTAAAGTACATGTATGTGTGATGGGTTCTTTATTTTCAAATTTGCCATACAATTTGAGGTACACCATCGCCTGGTTTCATGGCCTTGAAAAACAAACAGGAATGCTACAGGCCAAAAATGGTTTTACCTGAAAGAAGCGCGAGTCTGAGCCTGCAAAGCAGGCAAGCCAACTAGGGGGGTCCGGGGGCATGCCCCCCCGGATTTTTTTCAAAAAACGGGTAAAATCTGTGCAATCTGGTCCATTCTGGGCATCATTTTCAGGGCTGTAATAGTGTTGTGATCTTGTTAAAAATCCCATTTTAGCCTCCCCCCACCACCATTCAACACACCTCCAAACTGGTGAAAACAACACTACTGTGCGCTGGCTTCATTGAGACCGGCGCCCGGTCAATCTGTTTAGCACAAAAAAATGCCATCAGAAGGCATTTTTATATAGCAATCTGAAATTTGCTGTGATGATACCTAACACCATGCTGAATATAAAAAATGGTAGCAGCCAATCTTGAACACTCTAAGTTAGACAGGGCTGTGTCCGCAATCTAGGTCAAATAAAATACCCTTAGAATGCTCGTATTTCTAATCAAGAGCACAGGTTATTACTTTTCGTACACGTTTGATGCTAATACAGCTTAACAATGATAAGAGGTAAACATTTACTTCACACAGATAACAAGATTCAAAAATACAATTTTAAGTGTCTGGCCTGACCCCATAAAAATCTACCCCCCCCCCCCCCCCAAAAAAAAAAAAAAAAAAAAAAAACCACACAAACATTTCATGAGTTCAGCTTTCACAAACAAGTTGAGTATGAATTTTCACACTCGTTAAGACAAAATGAAATATTTTATAGCCAGGGGCGGACAAAAAAATTTGAAAAGCTGATTTTATGACCATTTCTAAGTTCAAATGGCACCAGATGGCACCATTTTGCTTCTTTGGGCCAAAATTGTTTCCGGGGGGTCATGCCCCCGGACCCCCCTAGCAAAGTCGGGCGCTTCGCGCCCATCATATTCACTTTCGATTCAAAGTGCCCCCCCCCCCCCCCTTACAATGCAACTGATCCGCCCCTGTATAGCTCTTGCCCAGTCAGATCTCTCTTAACTCTACAAGGACTGAGCATGACGTACATCTGTTTTCACTCACCCAAGTATGCAGTTAATCCTGATGACAATCCCCACCACAGCCACAAAGCGCAGTACACTTCAGATGCACTGATGCACACTTACAGCGGCCTCTGCACACTTTCTTGCAACCACACTTTATGAGTTCGTAGCAGGCATCCTGGGCCTGACACAGTGTCATCCACACAGGCTGCCAGAGCTGGCCTTCCTTTTTCCATCCATACTCAGAAGGTGAAGGAAGCTCCGGAGTTTTTTCAAGGCACCGGCTCCACACGCGTCCTTGAAAAGCTGCTCGGAGGACATGTTGCTTGAGAGCATCAGATGTTGGTGGAATGAACTCGATGGATCTGTTCCGCTGAGAAAAGAGTTTTTCTCGTGCCTCGTTCACTTTCAAACAAGAGCTGCTGCGGTCATACATCAAGACCACAAAACGTTCTATGATTTCAAAGGTTGAAGCAGTCACTTGCTCGCTGCAGGATGCGATCTGAAGAAATGCTTTTGTGACTTCAGGATACACGCTCCACGTCTGCCATCCCTTAGCTTTTCCGTGCCCTGCAAAGAAGGAAACCGTATCACACCCCGTAAGGGCGTGGAATACTGGTAACGACGTGCACTTGTCCGGGCTGACGCAATTTCGTGCGCTGGGATGTTCTTGATGTGCTTCCCAGTTCCAAACGCCACCCACATCTCCTCTGCTTGAAGTTTACGTGCAACGGAGACGGCAAATACGATGACGTCAGTGTCTGCAGTCCTGATGATGATCCTTGTTTGGCCCTGTTTGACACAGTCCGCAGCATGCAGAAAGAGCCTTGTGTCTGCCTCCTCATGCGTGCACGGCTCCAAGCCTTCGGTTGTGTAACTGTTATTAGAGCAAACAACTTTCTAGTTGGAAGTGCTCACAATCAGTTTTCCGGGATTAACCACACATCTCGAAATTTCTTTTGCTAGAAACTGGAAGAGCTCTTCTTTGTTTGCGTTGTTGCTTAGGAAGCCTTTCCAGTTTGTAGGAATTGGTGCTGCACCTGAGACTCTCCTGCGCTGTCCCTGGCTTCTTTTCTGTCTTGTTGCTGTCTTCAGGCTGTCTGCGCGGTAAACATCCCAGACGACATCAACTCGCTGTACACTGCTCAGTTGCTGTAACATGTAAGGCATGAAAACCGTTTCACTGTAGTCGTGAAATGTCCTGCACAGCTTTGGAGACAACATCTGAATAATGAAAGCACCATCAAGGATCTTTGCAGAATGATTAGTGATGTCTTGGCATTGGGTTTCAACGCCCAGAAGTAGCGTGTCGTTGTGGACAGGAGTCAGCTCTGCGTCAAGAAGCTCATCAAGAACGTTGAGCTCTTCCTCAGTGGGCATGACGACTTCAGGGATACTTTCTGTGGCATTGTCATACAGCAAGCGGTCATGTTCAGCAGAAGCATACTCCCCGTTTGATGCACAGCGCTCGAGGCAGGCAAGTAAATCAGACTTTTTACCAGACCTCATTTCTGACAGCTTGGCAAGAGAAGGGGGGAAGGGTTGATTTTCATGTCTGAAAAACTCTTCCATGTTTCCTTGTCTTACCTGGCAGGCTATATATAACCTTGAAAACAGAGAACAGTCAGTTAGGTCATTGGAAATACGTATAACCCTATCATAGGAAACTGACAGACCCAGATTGTACAGAATATCAATAATACCATACTTCCTGGTCTCGGCGTGTATTTTCAGTCCGAGTTAAACAGGAAGCGGAGTTTCCTTCTCTTTTGCATGGTTACGACGGGTGTCCTTCAAGGGATCTCTTGGTGCATGTTTTCTGCTGTTAAATACGAGGAGCTGAGAAATGGTAAGCGCTGCCTGTGACTACTTTTGTCCTAATGCAGCCTCCTCTTGTGATGGATTGCTTGTTTTGATGGAGTTTCCTGGCCCATCCAAAATCATACTGACGAGAGCTTTCAACGAAGATGGTGTTGCATTTTCTTGGCAGTTTTCAAGGAAATCCCCATTGAAGTTTTCCTGCTTCGAGAAAATCTCTCTGCGGACAATCTTGGCGGCTTGTGCAAGCAGCAAGGCGTCAGGATCATGATCAACAACCTTGCTCACTGCATATCCCAGGTCACGTTTGAAGACAAGAGTAGCATCTCTTTCGCGACCTGTATTGCATTCTTGAAGCTCAGGGCATGCATCCAGTAGTTTCTGTCTGAGTCTTGTGGTATGCAGACTGCAACTAACTCCAAGCTCCTGTAGTCGAGTATTGTACAGTGTGCAAAGTTTTGACATACGGAACACAGGGGCTGTTGTTTCGTCATGTTCAAAACTCTGGATATATGACACCAGCTCAGCAAAAGCAATGCCATGACAAACGGAACTGTTGCTCTGGTCACAGTTCAGTTCCTTTTCGTATTTATTGGCACGATTGTACAGGGAAATCAAACATTTCAGATGATATTGTGAATCTGTAGCAATCATATCTCCAGCAGCAAGCTTTTTAAGCAAGTCCTTGTCTTGAAGAAGGTTAGCTGCATGTCTCACCTTATAGTCCAGTCCAAATGTTGCTGCGCTGTACAACGTGCCAGAGCTCTCATTACAAAAGAAACAGATATCTTTGGATGACGCCGGAGTGCCAGCAGATCGTCTTGTTTTGGCTGAGCTGCAGGTGGCTGCTCTGTCCTCTGCCTGCCGTTTCTCAGCTTTCTTTTGAAGTCTTTCCAAACTTCGCTTGCCCATTTTTTCTCTGCAAGACTTATGCCACGATGCACTATTTTTCTGAACAGTCTCTTTAATCCCAGATCCATCATCTAGTTGAAATACCCCCACAGTTACAGGAAGGTCAAAACCGCATGCAAGAAACTGTTGGACATTTTCAGCAAACAAAGTGTATCCTTCGCCACTCCTTGTACCCACTGCTGGGCAGTTCAGATGTTCTGTTGTCTTGTTCTGACAGAAAATGCATCGACTCCAGTCAACAACAGGTGACTGTGAAGTTGAGGGTTCACAAAATGGATCAACATCTTTGTAGTCTTTCGCTATATTTTTCCTGCAGAAAAAAGTTAACGTAACTTAATAGTTTTTCTCAAATATGGTGTAAGCCTTTTCTGAGAGCAAAAGGGTCTTTTAATAAAAAAAACAAATAAACAAAAATAATATATAAAAAAAAATATATACAAGATTTTTTTTTCAAACGCACTCCGTTTATAGAAGACAGAACTGCTCCTAAAAACAGAAAAACAAAAATAAATAAATAAACAATGAAAGACGAACGTTGACACTGAAAGCCGTAGGGTCTGGGAAGCAAAACCAACTGTTTTTTCAGTATAATATGCTATCCTTACCAAAAAAACGAAGCTGTTTTGTGACCTTGCTCTCTTCTCAATATGTCAAAAGTCGCGTACCATACTTTTTCACTCGGCGACCAAAATAATGATTGCATGCACAGACACTTGCACTTTCCTACGCATCATGAAAAAAACCCGCATGCACTTTCAAAGTGAAGTAAAGGTACTCCAATAAAACAAAATTGTAAACAAACGTTAACGTCACTTACCATATGTGTAGTTTGTCGCAAAAGGATGATGCAGCGATTCAACTGACACGCCGGTTCGGCAGTCCAGCGGTGTACGTGACCGCAAAGCACGCGCTCGAATCGCGACAGAATATCGCTACACTGCTCTGTTTTTCCATTCTAACCTTGCTTTGGTAGGAGTCGTGTGTTATCCACACAACAGCTGATGATGAGTGACATTTCCCTACATGAGCGTTGTAATGACGTGTCAAATCATGGAATGCGTCTGCTCTCAAAAACCAAAACATTGGCGGCAGAAAACGGAAGTGGCCCGCCACATTGATGGCCAGCCATCTGTGCCGCAACTTCATCGCGTGTTTTTTAAGGGTGGATTACACCCAAAGTAGGACTCTACAAGGTGGCTGCTACCAGTTTTTATACCAAACTAAGTACACTTTATCGTTTTTTCAAAAAAATACATTGCTATAAAGATTGTCATACTGAATGTAAGGAACAGATTGACTATAAAATAAATCCAAGCTTAATGCAAAGAAGCGACAATTAGAATCTATGCCAAGAGTGTCCACGGTGCTGGGATGAAAAACACATTTCTAGTTTCGGTTTTGGCTACACGCAGACTCGATCTCGAGCCAGTCGAGGTCACACTGAGCGAGTGACAGCCGGACGTGGCAATGTCGACAATGTCAATGATCTCACGGCTCAAACTCAAAGATCTTGAACAAATTTCAAGATCTTTGCCTACATTCAGAACAGTCAAATCATCGAGCAACATAGATCAACATACCTTGATATTTCGTCTTCGGAAAACCGACCCGTAGCCTGACCTTTCCACCAAGGAAGGCATTCTCGCCGCCTGCTTTGGTCTGGCTTGAATCCACAAAATATAACAGAAGTTCGATGACAGTACCGCTGCACGCCATTTTTGATCTTCGAATTCGAATTTGACTGAATGCACTCAAAACTTTTGCACGAAGCCCTTCCATTGCATGAAGTTTGGCAGACTTTTGCAATTTGCCTTCTGATTGGATCTCGTCTGAATGTGTTGTTGCTTCCCTTCAATCGGGATTGGCTCCTTGACGAATAGAGGATCATAGCGTGATACAGCTGTGAAAAATGTACGTTGAAAATAAAATGCTTTGCAATAATGCCCATCACGATCACGAAAACAAATGACGATCACGATCACGAGACTTGATTTTTTTGTCATCACGGATCACGGGCAAAGTCCCATCACGATCACAGAAATGGAAATTTCGGCAATCACGGTCACAGAAAGGTCAAAAAACGCCAATCACGATCACGATTTTAAACCCTTTGGGGCCCTCGCAGATAATTTTGCAATCTGTACGTAAAGTACTAAAGATGCGTCTGTGACTGTGATTAGGACGTCAGCCCGGTTATTTTAATCCAAATCACATTTATCCATGTCAATGTATAACAGTGATTACTGAAAGTAGTGTGTCTTTAGTGTAAAAATGAGAGAAGGCTGACACATGAATGATGAAAAGTGTCAACTTGGTTTCCTTAATTGTCATTGCAGTTTGCACAGTGCATGACCAGTTTGCTTGTTGCTCACATTTTTTGTTGCAATTATTCTAAAGAAGTGGCTTTACACCTCGGCATGTCAATCAGTCACACGATTTTTCAGCACACATGCACACAGATGTATACACAAATAATTCAAAGCAAAATGAAGATGTTTAAACAATGCACAACTTAATTATTATTCTGTGCTATCTTTTTTTTTTATTAGGTGCCAGTGTGGGAACTGTGGTGTTATGGACACAATCAAGGAGTGTCGCTGCTGTACCGAGATAGAGGAGATGGGAGCTGTGATGGGGGAAGAAGGTGTGAACTGTATTACTCTGCATCCTGGGTTGCCTCTCCTACATACTGTTGTGTTAGAATTTGCTGAATCGAGACTTGAATTCTGCGACTGCCTCAACCTTGTTGGGCTTTTCGAAATCAGCACAGAGTGGTGGTGGCAACGGTTGAGCGCCTCGCTGTTCCTGGATGTATCGCTCCATCTCCTGAGTAGTGTTATTTCAAATCGACAACCCGCAGCATCAGTCTCTCCACATATGCTGCAAAAATACACAAAGACTGCTATTAATGACCCCTTTAAAAAAAATAGCAATGCACAGTTAGCTAAAACTTTTGCACGTATGTTTGTATATTTTTGTTATGTGTGGGCTTTTGATCTTGAACTTTAAAACAAGTCAATACATTTATTTCAATCAAAAAGGGATTCAGTCTTATTTCTTCCTCTATTTGAGGCACTGACTTTCATACTCATGCAGCTTCTTTCTCTCATGCTTGTAAGTTGTATACCTCCTTGTTTGACATGAAAAGGCAAAATGACTGCCGGAATGACAACATAAAGTCTTTGCATGCAAAACTGACAAAATTGTTTTAAAAAAGTGCAATCCACTTTCACTTCCCGGAGGGAATAGTCTTTTTATATTTAGTCAAGTTTTGACTAAATATTTTAACATCGAGGGGGAATCGAAACGAGGGTCGTGGTGTATGTGCGTGTGTGTGTGTGTCTGTGTGTGTAGAGCGATTCAGACTAAACTACTGGACCGATCTTTATGAAATTTGACATGAGAGTTCCTGGGTATGAAATCCCCGAAAGTTTATTTCATTTTTGTGATAAATGTCTTTGATGACGTCATATCCGGCTTTTCGTGAAAGTTGAGGCGGCACTGTCACGCCCTCATTTTTCAACCAAATTGGTTGAAATTTTGGTCAAGTAATCTTCGACGAAGCCCGGACTTCGGTATTGCATTTCAGCTTGGTGGCTTAAAAATTAATTAATGACTTTGGTCATTAAAAATCTGAAAATTGTAAAAAAAAAAAAAAAATTTATAAAACGATCCAAATTTACGTTTATCTTATTCTCCATTATTTGCTGATTCCAAAAACATATAAATATGTTATATTCGGATTAAAAACAAGCTCTGAAAATTAAATATATAAAAATTATTATCACAATTAAATTGTCCAAATCAATTTAAAAACACTTTCATCTTATTCCTTGTCGGTTCCTGATTCCAAAAACATATAGATATGATATTTTTGGATTAAAAACACGCTCAGAAAGTTAAAACAAAGAGAGGTACAGAAAAGCGTGCTATCCTTTTTAGCGCAACTACTACCCCGCTCTTCTTGTCAATTTCACTGCCTTTGCCATGAGCGGTGGACTGACGATGCTACGAGTATACGGTCTTGCTGAAAAATGGCATTGCGTTCAGTTTCATTCTGTGAGTTCGACAGCTACTTGACTAAATATTGTATTTTCGCCTTACGCGACTTGTTTGGACTTCCTGAAGCCAACATTGAATCGAGCATTTCCCGCACCATCAGTTGTCTGCTCCCTGTCGCCGAATTATTTTTTTGTTCCGCCGAAAAAGCAAAAGTGTCCACCGAAAAATTAAGTGGGGGAGGCAAAAATGGTTCTTAAAACTGAATTTAATGGCAAACTTGGAGCTCAGATGACACCAAATTGCACCATTCTTTGTTGAGAAAAAAAATTCCGGACCCCCCTAGTAAGGCTAGGCGCTTCGCGCCTTTGACATTGCCATTACTTAAATATTTTCAGCCTTTTTGACTTTTTTCAATTCCCATGCCTGAATAAGTTCATTTGCAAATTGGTTGCTTGATAATTGCACACACCAATTTATTGATTTTATATTTTACAAAGAACATGAAGCAGTTCTAAAACAGAAGGAAGTATATTGGCTAAGTTGATAAAATGTAAAGATGATGTGTAATCACAAAAATTGATTGAAATAACACTGACAAGACTGAAAGTGACAACAAACAGATCTATACTGGCCAACCCGAGAACTATACCTCTGTCTGAGTGCTGACATGTAGGGTATCGCTGAGAGGCTGATCAGTCACAATTACATCAATATGAGTTTGTGGTGAATCAGTTGAATCATCACAGGACTGAATATCAGGAGTCGCACCCGCCAACATGTCTGCAACAACCTGCAAACAAAAGCATTCCCCCAAAATTATACCAACCACCCATCGACTTAGAGACAAAACATCAAAACTTTATTTTCTAATAGCTAGTGCACTATCTTGACCATGATGCATACACCCTCTCATTCCCACACTAACATTCTCACTAACACTCTTCATATTCATAATCAATGCTCATACTGACGGTCTTTCCTTCTTCAGGTGCATTGCCTGATCATGGAATTTTAAAATATCTTGATCTTCATGTCCAGTAAGAGTATTCTCAGTCAATACACAAGAAAAATATTGGAAGAAAGTTGACGAAAACCATGCAGTGACATTTTTACAAATGCACAATGAATGTAAATTTGTCAGAAATTAAATGTAATGACCCCAAACATTGTGCAACTTCATAATTTTTCTCCTTACCCTTTGGTACGGTGTTCCCGTTTAGCGAAAGCTCCTCTGCTCACACTTTGGCCCACAGTGGTGGTACAAATCGGCGTTGTGATAGCCATTGTCAATTCTGTCACAGTGCACCTGGCTCTGGATACTGAGGTGACAGTACTTGACTTCGTCGCCGTCAAAAGTGATGTTGCCGTCAATGGTAGCAGACGACATGGCTTCTGCACTGTAGGCACTGACTTTGGAACTAGCCTACAACTCGTGTTTAATCCAAAGCTTGCTGCAAGTGCAACTTTTGCAGGATAGCAGTCAGAGTTAAAATGCAAACTGCATATTCTCGAATTTTGATTTGGTGTCCCAAACTTCGGACCAAAATCCGCTCTGGAAGTTTGCACAAACTTGACCCACTGCCTCCGAGTTTCGGTATCATCAGGAAACCTGTGCATGGTATGGCCCTTACCATGATTGTTGCTGCATTCAGCGACAGCACAGGCGAAGCCATATCTTCTCTGCTTGGAAGATGGAATTTCTTTTGGAACATACGTACTAGCAGTGGGAACATACGTACTAGCAGTGGCAGCGCTACTATCACCGTCGGCCATGTTGCTCTTGTAGGCCGTGTTACACTCATGACGTCACTGGCACCGGGGGCTGTCTCTCGCAGAATGGACAGGTGCGCGGAATCGGTTTTTATTCAATAAAAAATCAGCCACGCAAAATTTTACAAAACGGTCTTCGGAACATTTACCAGATTGCTATTACACATGTTTTCGGCGAATAAAAATGTTGCACTTTAGTAGGCCTTTAAGAGCTGTCAATGTGCACAGCAGCTGTCTCCTGAAATATGTCCAGGCTGCATTGCGTATCTGCAAGCGGTGAGCACGTGCGGCTAGAGACCACAGTCACGTTATGTGTGCTCGGTCGCTACCACAGCGTTTTTGGACGATCTCAGTTAAGAAGCTAGTCTCCTGTTTGTGCTAAATCGACAAAAGTTTGACATTCTCAAACTTGTATGTATGTATGTGTGTGTGTGTGTGTGTGTGTGTGTGTGTGTGTGTGTGTGTGTGTGTGTGTGTGTGTGTGTGTGTGTGTGAGAGAGAGAGAGAGAGAGAGAGAGAGAGAGAGAGAGAGAGAGAGAGAGAGAGAGAGAGAGAGAGAGGGAGAGGGAGAGAGAGGGAGAAGAAATAATCGAAAGGAACGAATAATTTCGCCCAACCTACCGATCCCATTTTGTTAGCAATATTACTATACATACAAGCCCCCAAGCCCCCCTCCCCGTTTCTCTTCATACACGTCCGTCTCTAGTCTCCCCGATCCTCAGCACAGCCACATGGAAAGCAAGCGGACATATGGGAGTGAGAGAGGAAGGGTACCAGTCTCCCTCCATCGACCCAGGAAGGGCGAGAGGAGAAAGAAATGACTTACCCTCACTATGGGAATTGTCTTGGAATCACTTGGCTATCGACGACTTGGTCTCACACATGACTAAAATGGATTCACTCACTCTCACACATGGGTGGAATGGATTCACTTACACTCGAGGGCAAGGGATGCCGGGAAGCGAAATGACTGGGGTCGGGGTCACCAGACATGCGCGGTGCTCGACACTGCGAGTGATTGACTTCCTCCTGTGTGAGATTTGCGGAGAAGAGAAATAGAAGTTTCTGATCATGTCCGGCGTCCATACTATTGCAGTTACAATGCTTTGTCCTGATGATTCTGAAGGGTTTGTAATTTGTCGGGTTTGTAATTTTTTTTTTAATTGTTCGTATTCTTATTCTGCAATGGAGAGAATGAAAGGACAACTTGGGAGGGGAAGATGGGAGGGGGTTAACAAAACTCAGCATCACGAGAAGGTAACTTTGGTAGCTTCGTCTGAAATGGCGTTCTGTGAATTCTGCTCCAAACTTGTGTGTTCTGCACCTGAAAAGGCTGTTTGTTAGTTAGACGTTTCACAGCTTTTCACATGTCGTACAGTGTTATGAAATTGGAAGAGTAAATTACTCAGGTGATCGTCACTCCCTCTTAAATTCCAGCCAAAAACATCTTCTTTCCCTCTGTTCTGTGAAATGAAATTTAAATTTGCTTTGGCAACAACGCCTCCCGACAGATGTAGCTCTAGTTTCTCGTGCCGGTGTCACGAACTGAAACCTCTGCTGAACCATCCTTCTCATTGCGGTCAAATGCGCATGCGCCAATCTTCGACTGAAAAAAATGCGACCCTTTGACCGAACGAACTATGGGTTAGGGTTAGGGTTAGGATCAGGGTTAGGATTAGGGTAAGGGTTGGGTTAGGGTTAGGTTGTTCACGACCTGATTAATCTCCCCATGTTAGCGCATGCGCATTGACCGAGGCAGAGGTTTCAGTTCGTGACACCGGCAACTAAACGCCAAATTGAGTTGTGTGGGTTTCTCGGTCTCGTGGAGACGGATGTTCGCCTTTGACACACGTTTCTACTTTTTGAAACTTGGCTTTTAACGACCATGGGGCTGTCACACAGAGTGATAACAGTGAAAGAATTTAGAACAAAATCTGTGATCGGCACTTGCCTCATCCTATTACCTTTTGTCAGGCTTTGGCACTGAATTGGCTTTCAACGGCCTAAGGAGTATCACACGGAATCGGAGAAAAAATAACGACGGTGATCGTCACATGCAAATTCCAAACGACAGCTTCCTCTTTTCCCTGCAGCCTGACTCTTCTTTCCTCTTTACAACATGCCGTAAGGGTTGCCCGGGGGACTTTACGACTGTCGCGTCTTGTTGTGTGTGTTCCTGCGGTGAAACGGAAGCGCCGTTTTCCGGCAATTGTCGTCACTCTGACCCCATTAGTCGTGCTTTACGGCACGTGTACGCACCATTGCGATAGCGTCTTGGCACGCGCTCTACGTCCCGCTTGGCGTCACAGCATGTGTGGTTCACCCCAGATCGTGTCTTTATGTCAGTGCGTGTTTGTGTGCGTGTGTGTATGTGTGTGTGTGTTTGCGTGTGTGTGTGTGTGTGTGTGTGTGTGTGTGTGTGTGTGTGTGTGTGTGTGTGTGACGAGTGCGTGTCTGAGAGAGAGAGAGAGAGAGAGAGAGAGAGAGAGAGAGAGAGAGAGAGAGAGAGAGAGAGAGAGAGAGAGAGAGAGAGAGAGGCCATTGACTTTAAACACGGACCTGTATCTTACAGGTTCTTCTTGTTTTAAGCGTGTTTTATTCATTTTCTTTGATACAACAACAAACAATAACAACATTAAGAACGTTAACAAGCAGACTGCTTATGTACACGTTCTAAAATGATAATCAATACACATTCAGATAACAGAAAACAAGAAACAGGTTCCTCTTGGTCCGTGACTTTACATGCACGCAGTTGCTGAATGAGGCATGCCTCCCCGCGAAGACGAGTGTTCACACCATCACATTATCTACCCAGGCCGCTTCCGCGCGGGTAAAGCTTTTCCTCCAATTGGACATGTAACAACACTCAACATCTGCTTTCTTTAATAATAACTTAATTAATAATAATAATAAAAATGACAGCTTATATAGCGTGAACCACAGTAAACTATGCTCTCCGCGCTTTACATATTAACTTTCCGTGTGTGTGTGTGTTTTTTTAATTTTTTTTTATAGAACTCATTTGGACGATTGACATTGGCGTCAGCTGCAGAATGATTTATAAAAACAAGCAAACCGCATTGTTGACAGAAAGCAGCAAAGCTTTAGATTGTGTGCACGTGTACAAAAGAATGTTCTTATCCCATAAAAAAAAGCCAGGACAGATCTCTGGTGGCGTAAAAGATGTTAAGCACAGGAAGGAAGACATCTTTTAGAAAAGCAGCACAACTACACACACAAAGTAAGACAATTGTTTTGACGACAATGGTGAAAATGGAAGCAGGTTCGTTAATCTGAGCAGAGAAATGTGAGCGGGAAACAGGTTCGTTATTCTGAGCAGAGAAATGTGAGCGGGAAACAGGTTCGTTATTCTGAGCAGAGAAATGTGAGCGAGGAAGCAGGTTCGTTATTCTGAACAGAGAAATGTGAGCGGGAAACAGGTTCGTTATTCTGAGCAGAGAAATGTGAGCGAGGAAGCAGGTTCGTTATTCTGAGCAGAGAAATGTGAGCGAGGAAGCAGGTTCGTTATTCTGAGCAGAGAAATGTGAGCGAGGAAGCAGGTTCGTTATTCTGAGCAGAGAAATGTGAGCGAGGAAGCAGGTTCGTTATTCTGAGCAGAGAAATGTGAGCGAGGAAGCAGGTTCGTTATTCTGAGCAGAGAAATGTGAGCGAGGAAGCAGGTTCGTTATTCTGAGCAGAGAAATGTGAGCGAGGAAGCAGGTTCGTTATTCTGAGCAGAGAAATGTGAGCGAGGAAGCAGGTTCGTTAATCTGAGCAGAGAAATGTGAGCGAGGAAACAGGTTCGTTAATCTGAGCAGAGAAATGTGAGCGGGAAACAGGTTCGTTATTCTGAGCAGAGAAATGTGAGCGAGGAAGCAGGTTCGTTATTCTGAACAGAGAAATGTGAGCGAGGAAGCAGGTTCGTTAATCTGAGCAGAGAAATGTGAGCGAGGAAGCAGGTTCGTTATTCTGAGCAGAGAAATATGAGCGAGGAAGCAGGTTCGTTAATCTGAGCAGAGAAATGTGAGCGAGGAAACAGGTTCGTTATTCTGAGCAGAGAAATGTGAGCGAGGAAGCAGGTTCGTTATTCTGAACAGAGAAATGTGAGCGGGAAACAGGTTCGTTATTCTGAGCAGAGAAATGTGAGCGAGGAAGCAGGTTCGTTATTCTGAGCAGAGAAATGTGAGCGAGGAAGCAGGTTCGTTATTCTGAGCAGAGAAATGTGAGCGAGGAAGCAAGTTCGTTATTCTGAGCAGAGAAATGTGAGCGAGGAAGTAGGTTCGTTATTCTGAGCAGAGAAATGTGAGGGCGGTTAATTCGAGCAAAGAATTGTGAAAATGGAAGCAGGTTCGTTATTTTGAGCAGAGATATGTGAGCGAGGAAACAGGGTGGTTATTCTGAGCAGAGACATGTGAGCAGGAAACAGGTTCATTATTCTGAGCAGAGATATATGTGAGCGAGGAAACAGGGCGGTTATTTTAAACAGAAAATGGTGAGCGGGAAAGCAGGGCGGTTATTCCAGCCAGCGTCAGATTAACAGGAAAGCCTGGCCAAAGCCATTTCGGGACTAACTACAAGTCACCATGGCAACCAAGACACTGACCACACCTCGTACTGTCTTTTATTCCCCCGAGCAAACTTCGCCTTGAATATTATATCGCTGACTCGGCACCCTCGGTGCTCAGCAGCTCTGTGGGCAGATTCACCATATTGGCCTTGAAGAACAAGGGTATATTGCTGATTGTATGAATTCACGTCTATATGTCTCACAAACACATATTTTAAAAGCACATACATAATCAAAGAATAAAATAAAAGAATAAAAGAGGTATTGTACATCAAAATGCCTATGTCCATGGGAGATCCAACACATTTGCACGATAATTGTTGAAACAATGATTTAAAAAAAGAAAAGAGAGAGAGAGAGAGAGTCCAAAACGAAATACAGAATAAAACATCACTCCAAAAGTGAAGTGAAATTAAATCACCAAAACAAAATTTTAAAAAGACAACAACGTAAATTTCACGTAAAGTTCGCAACGTTGCTAATGACACGAAAAATTCCCATTTTCGCAACGTCGTATTTACGTTGTGTGTTTGCTGGGAAATCACCAAAACAAAATTTTAAAAAGACAACAACAACAACAACAACAACAACAACAACAACAACAACAACAACAACAACAACAACAACAACAACAACAACAACAACAACTAGGGTAATCGACTCCTTCAGACTGTCATCTCTTTCAGCTTTAATTGGTTTAAATAGTATTTTATTTCGATACAAGATAACAAGGCCATGGAATGTATTTGTAATAAAGGAGCACATAAAAGAAAAACGTATGAATGTGCTCTTAGAGACAACATGATACATTGGCGGGCGATGCATTCTAGATTTGTTTGTTTGTTTGTTTGCTTAACGCCCAGCCGACCACGAAGGGCCATATCAGGGCGGTGCTGCTATGACATATAACGTGCGCCACACACAAGTCTTAGGTATGACCCGGCCGGGGTTCGAACCCACGACCTCCCGATCACGGGGCGGACGCCTTACCACTAGGCCAACCGTGCCGGTATGCATTCTAGATTCATAAATCAAACCAATCAAACAACAATAATAAGAACAAGAAACTAAGTCCATCTCACGATGAACACGAGCCGAAATCATATGCACTTGACTTATGAAATAGAAAGATCAAATACGACGAAGAGAAGAAAAAGTTGATTGAAGAATATACATTATGTCTGTTCTGAATCGGTTGTCTTTGTTGTACACTCTATTTCGTTGGTACATAGATAACATTATTTTAGTTTGTCTTGGATGATTAAAACCATTGTTTCCTTTCGGAAATAACCAGGGAAAAGCCATTTCCTCTCCCAGTTCAATTTCATATTATATACTCACAGGAGAATGTTTAGATCTGTGAACATGCAATGTTGACAATACATCTTCATCTTGATTAGACTTTGAGTTTGACTGAAATGCTGAGTTATCAACAGGAACCATGACTTCATGCTGTGTTTCTTCAAAGTTGTTTTCAAAATCGGTATCATGACTACCATCATGTAACGTGTTCAGTCTACTACCAGCCAAGTCCAAGTCCAAGTCTCTGTATGTTGCACTGTTTAGCTTTAACCATTGTAATGCTCTGTTTAAATGGTGAGACTTTGTGTTTGGCCATAACCTTAGTATGTTCATTTTCATAACAACCAGATATTTGATCACTTTCTTGTGGATCAAGAGGAAGTTGATTAAGAATATCAGAGACATTAACAGGCAAATGCAGAACATTTCCACGCTCACAAAACTGACCACCAGGCAATACACAAAGAGTAAGAAAAATCTGAAGCTTACAAATTAATTTTCTTTCAGAAAATGTCAAACATCTGAGAACTTCTGGAATAGGATGAAGTTGTAAATCATTTCCATGAAAACTAGCAGGCACTTTCCCTTTTGACAGGTAGTTTTTGCATGTACAGCAAAACACGGCCTTTTCTACAAATCCTAAAGACTGTCGGAAACTTCGCATGCTCTCTTGTGAACGCCATATGAAACATTGATTCTGAAACAAAAATATATGGCATGAATGACAATGGAAAGACGGTCTCTCTCTGATTCCAAGTTCATAATGACAGTTATGAAGTGCTGAATTCAGAAAATCTGTAGATGAAGTAAAATCATTTGAATGTTGGCTTGTTGAAACTTCATAACAAACAGCCACCTCGTCCATATCATTATCTGAAAGAATGCCAACTTCCTTTGAAACACCAACATTTGTATGGAAAACTTCTGTTTCTGTCATCTTTGATTTCATTTGACAACTTGGACTGATGGCATCTTCTAGAGATATATCCATTACTTTCAACTTGCGCCTCTTTGTACGTCTTTGCTAAACAGAAAAATAGCTGTGTTCTTGAGAAATCAAACCGTGTTTGCGTTTTTTAGAATTTGTCTCAGACTTTTGACTTGAAATGTTACTATGGGCTTTAGATAGTTTCACAAATTGAAAGTGTTGGTGAACATTAAGAGTATTTGCTGAACAACTGTTTGATGCAGGTATGCATCGTCTGCTGTTCGAGTCAAAAGTTGAAAGCAAAGTAATTCCTGTAAGCCTGCTACTTATTTATAAAAAGAAACGTTTGATACTTTTACCAAACAGTTAGTATAATGCACGCTCTACCTGAATTCGTCTTTAAATTCTGCAAGACTGAAGCGAAAGAGGTCTGTCTCAGTTTTGTGGTCAGTTTGTTGTTGTACATTTACACACGCACAACGAACAACACATGCACAGGCCCGGGGGAAGCTCTCCTTTCTTATGTCCGACCATAGACGTATACATGTAGTTTACATGTTCATTAGTCATCTATGTGATTGATTACGTGTATGATATGACGGAGAGTCGCATCGGTTTGATGCAGTGAACCCAACCGTGGCCGTGGCTGTCGTTTGAAGTAGCCTACTTCTTTATAAAGATTCATTTACATTCTACTTCTGACCAAGGCATGTTTGGTACCTACTGAATCCTTGTTGCGTGTAGTTTTACGTGGCACGTTGCCCAAAGTTGTATTCTTGAGGAGCATAAAATAAAACGTGTTACAAAGTTATCTCAAAACTCTGCAGTGACTGCTCGCGCAGCAGGTCAGCTAATTATAGCACGCAGCCTCCACAGACAGCTCCTGAGCCGAGACCATATGACTCGCCGCTCCTGCGGCTCGTCAATAACGAAAACATGCAACTGAATAAAAAACCTGTTTAAACCAATAACGAAAAGAAAACGAGTACTGCAACAACAACAGCAGCAAAAACGCAGGTTTAATTAATGACGAATAATATTTCGAAGGACTGACTAATGTGCTGGAATAATAAGATTGGGGAGACATTGTCACAGTGTTCATCCCTCATTCCGGCACGCCTTAAAACTCTCCACCATTTGGCGCAAATAGGAACATTATCTTCTTCCAATTAACCATTGCAAATGACATCCTTATACGTACGTGTCTCTTTGAATTCTACAAGCGTCGTATCCGCACAAATTCTGCCTTGAAATTCTACTTGTTAAAACCGCGTGATTGGATCGGTATATAATGGTTAGTTCACTATTTCTTCTGCAAGATTCATAAGATTCTGTGTTGAGTGAAATTCGCATTGATTTCGTCTCTCTCTCTCTCTCTCTCTCTCTCTCTCTCTCTCTCTCTCTCTCTCTCTCTCTCTCTCTATCCAGGTCGGGTTTACCCTTGCTTACATGTCCAGCTGCGCCCAGTTTTGTATTTATTCTAATCTTGCGTGGCGTGTGGTAAACCAGGCTCTTGCACACTCTGGAATAAAGTAGGGAGCGAACAAACAGCAGATGAGTCTTCTGCTATACAGGCGCGCTGTCCACTGCTTTACCAAAATCCATCACCCCCACCCCCTTCCATGACCCCCCCTCCTCCCTTTTTCCGCTCCAGTCTCTTTTCTTTGCTCTACACCATCATCGATCTGTAGGGCTGTCTCCCCACACCGCTCAGTTCAGCGACATGTCATGCAGTCCCGCCTGTCCCACATCGCTCTTCTCCGTCCCTCGCCGAGGCAAGTGGCTGGGAGGAAAGATTCCGACTGGAGTGCAAGACGCCATGAGAGAGAAGAGAGAAACAAACAGAAGAGCGAGACACGAGGCATCCCCCCCCCCTCCCCATTGCTGTAGGGCCAGCACTCAGCCCAGGACGGAGGACTCAAAAGACTATGACTTGGGTAACAAAACATCGGCGTTTTTCAGGCACAAAAATGGCGGAACAGGAAGAGGTGTTGTGAAGGAATTCATAAATCGTGAGAGAGACTCCACTAACACAGAAACACTATGCACCAACACCAAGAAGCCTGCACCGTCGCCGTCTGTGAGAGATTCAGTGAGTGAGTGACCAGTAGTGGCAAGCAAGTGGCGGGTTGTGGCAGCACAGGGCAACACGAGGCGTGCAAGTCAGACCACTCTACGCACACTGTCACGGACAGCACGTGCTTCTCACGAGCGTTGCGTCAGCCATCAGCACACCGTGTCGCGAGGAACTGGGCAATGTGTGTTGTGTGACAAACACGCGAGGGACTCGGTGTGTTTTGAAGTCTACGGTCTGCACGTGCTCTACACTAGTGTTGCGTCAGCCATCATGAGCACAGCGCCTGTGTCACGAGGAACGGTGTTGTGTGACAAACACGCGAGGGACTGCCGAGTGTTCTGAGGACCACGGTGTGCACGTGCTGATGATGCGCCTGGTCGGCTTGTGTGGCTTGACTCCATAACACGAAATGAGTGGCTTGATTCGATGATGACACGTGGCCCGTGTGTGGTTGCAAAGCCTCCCCGAAAAGCCGCTTTGCACGACCCGAGTCAACACTAGCCTTTGACGTGGTGGATGTAATAGTTGTCGTGTTGATTACCCCGGTATGTGAAGTGCAGGAGGACGACAGTGACTGTGAGAGAGGCGAGCAGCAACACGGGTTAGCTGTGACGGATGCCGGCTATTTCCGCCCCATTACTGCCAAGTGCCTGTGACCTACTTAGAGTGGAGACAAATGACGCGGGTTGTGAATGGTTAATCGGCGCTTGACTCGTGTGTGAGGAGGGTAAGCTGTCTTTGTCACGGTGTCGTCTGTCTCTGAGAGAGAGAGGGAGAGAGCGAGAGAGAGAGCCAGAGGGAGAGAGAGGGAGGGAGGGGAAGGGAGGGAGAGCTTTGTTATGAAGTTATTAGAGGTCAACGTCTCCCCAAAGGATGAGTAGTCCCCCTTTGCGTTATTGTGGCCGTACATGGGTCCGTGTGCATCCCGGGTAGCTCAGGTGGTAGAGCACTGGACTTGTAATCGAAAGGTCGCAGGTTCGAATCCGGGCCGGGACGGACACGGGTCAACTTTATGTGCAGACCCAGAGACGGTATCCATCTTACACCCCCGTGTCACCACAATGGCACGTAAAAGACCGCAGTCATTCTGCCGTAAGTGCAGATGGCTGATACCCCCTAAACACACATACACAAGTCGTGTATCTCATCTAAGGTCGGGTTAAAACCCGGGAACATGCCCCTAATGGCTTTGTCGTGAGGGCGTAAAACTTGAATTTCTCTCTCCGTGTGCATCATTTTAGTTCCGGCTTTAGTGGAAATTGGACTGGGTGGCCGAGTGGTAACGCCCTTGCGCTCGGAAGCGAGAGGTTGCGAGTTCGACCCTGGGTCAGGGCGTTAGCAATTTTCTCCCCCCTTTTCTAACCTTGGTGGTGGGTTCAAGTGCTAGTCTTTCGGATGAGACGAAAAATCGAGGTCCCTTCGTGTACACTACATTGGGGTGTGCACGTTAAAGATCCCACGATTGACAAAAGGGTCGTTCCTGGTAAAATTGTATAGGCATAGTTAAAAATGTCCACCATGTCCACTTGGAATAATAGGCCGTGAAAAGTAGGATATGCGCCGAAATGGCTGCGATCTGCTGGCCGATGCGAATGCGTGATGTATTGTGTAACAAAATTCCATCTCACACGGCATAAATAAATCCCTGCGCCTTGAATATGTGCGCGATATAAATTGCATAAAATAAGAAAAATAAATAAATCCCTGCGCTTAGAACTGTACCCACGAAATACGCGCGACATAAGCCTCATATTGATTGATTGATTGATTTGATAGCAAGTTGTGATAACACGGAGTGACTTCTTCTCAATTAAATTTGTATGACGTTTATAGACTATCAACCTCGGACAGTTATTACACCCCCGGTATAGGGGTGTGTATAGGTTTCGGTCGATGTGTTTGTTTGTGTGTTTGTGTGTTTGTGTTCGCATATAGATCTCAAGAATGAACGGACCGATCGTCACCAAACTTGGTGAACAGGTTCTATACATTCCTGAGACGGTCCTTACAAAAATTGGGACCAGTCAAACACACGGTTAGGGAGTTATTGGTGGATTAAGATTCTACAAGGACTTATAGAGAAACATATTCATGGTCAAAGGGAAATAACCTTCTCAGTTGGTGGCAGTGAGAATGGGTGCAGTGAGAATGGTTATTTCCCTTTGACCAACGGGGGTGTTTTTCCTACCTCGAAGGAATTTCTTGTTATTCTTACATACGGACTCTTATGTGATCTATTATGCCCGTTAATGCAGCCGTACCCCGTTCCTTAGGGGGGGGGGGGGGGGGTGAAAGGGATGATTATTACGGTTTTCGTTCGCAAGTAACTTTACCAACAGGGACAGCTGATTCATGTTGACATCTATTTTCTCAACACGTCTGACGCCATTTGCTAACAGCTTGTCAGGACATAAGATATAAAAAAAAAAATTAAAAAAAATCCCTGCGCTTAGAACTGTACCCACGGAATACGCGCGATATAAGCCTCAGGTTGATTGATTGATTGATTGATATAACTCATAGTCATACTAACCACTAGTAAGGTCACATTTGGGATTTACTGACCGCGGGTTTGGGTGGACTGCAGGGATCGTTGTCTTTAGGTCTGACGCTTTGCCCGCGTGGCTGTCTGCATTCACGCCCTTACGAAGCCATCGTGAAATGTTCCAGAAATGCTATCTTTTGAAGTTCCTTTCCTTCCCACCGGCGTAGCCAGTTGGTCGCAATCAGCGTGAGTTCGATCCCCACGTTCGGCGAGAGATTTATTTCTCTGGGGTCATCTTTGTGCAGACTCTCATCGGTGTCCGAACACCCCCGCGTGCACACATGCGCACGAAAAAGATCCCAAGTTCACAGCGAAATTCTCAGAGCTTGGAAAACACGAAGACACGCATGCATCGTCTCTCGTCTCAGATTATAATGATCGTATGTCGATACTTTGATGAGACAAACCCAATGCTGGTGTGTCGAAGAAGACAGCCACAGCGGGCTTGTTCGAGTCTAAGTATCACACCATATCTTCAGCATATTACCAGTACCTGTCCCAAAATAGGCCAACTGGTCTAAGAGGACGTTAAACCCGAATAGTCAGTCATTAAGTCCTTCCCACTTGGACTCATACATTAATATTAAGCTTGGCTGCCCTGTGTGCTGTTTGGAGTGTTTTTTCAATTAATTTGTTATAATTTACTTCTATGTAAATCTGCGAAATTAACAACAACCAACTACACCCCCCCCCCCCCCCAACCGATGTCCCGACAAGTAACCAGAGCTGAGGGGCACGAACCGAACGAAAGTGCCACCCAAACAGGAGAGAACAAACTGCGGGCTCTGGTTCTCTGAAATCCCAACAAATGACAGTTTTAACCAGTCCAACACTGCGGGTGGCTCCCGGTTTGGGTGGTCATTTTCTTGTGTACCTCAGCCCCCAGTTCTGCTTCTTGAAATCAAGTGTGACCAGACGCAGTCCTTCCTCATGAACAATCCTGGACAAATTCACCAGATTGTCAACAAGAGAAGAAGGGTGTCTTTTAAGCAACCGTGACCTGTTTCAGAAATGCTGGCAGATAACGGGAGTTCTATTGAGAACCCTGACATGGTTGGGGTTTTTGTTTACGCCAGTGAGCCACAAAACCGCCATGCTTTTACTCCCACACCACCACCCCCCCCCCATTCCCCTTCCCCACCCGGCCCTGTGGTCGTGTGGCCCACGACTAGCACAGCGAAACCAATGGTCCATTCACCAGGCAAGGTAGACGCCCTTACTGTACTAGCCACCAGGCAAGGGAGACGCCCTTACTGTACTAGCCACCAGGCAAGGGAGACGCCCTTACTGTACTAGTCACCAGGCAAGGGAGACGCCTTTACTGTACTAGTCACCAGGCAAGGGAGACGCCCTTGCTGTACTAGCCACCAGGCAAGGGAGACGCCTTTACCGTACTAGCCACCAGGCAAATCTGCCCATGTCTTGCCCTACTTTGGGAGGACAAGGTTCGCTCTCTCTCTCTCTCTCTCTCTCTCTCTCTCCGTCTCTGTCTCACTCACACCCTTTCCCGCTTCAGACAAGACAGCGTTTAGTTCTCTTGTCTCTTTTACCCCCCCCCCCCCCACCCCCCACTCTTTCACTCGCTCCCCACACTCTCCGTGCCCGAGGGAGAATAGTGGGGTAGCAGGGCGCTTCGATTGAGACCGTTATTCCGGGCCGGTGCCGCGCGGCTTCGATCGTGTGCCGAGACTTGTCTCTCAGTCCTGAGCTCGGTCTCTCACCTCCCCCCGCTTCCTCTCCCTTCCCTTTCCTGCCTAGCACAGGCACTCGCACCTTCGTGGACACAGGACACAACACAGCACGGACAGACAGACGGACACAAAAGCAAGCAGCAAAATATTTGTCTGAGAAGTACTCAAAGTCAAACGGATGATGTGTCATCATGATCAAGGAGGCAGGTGGTCCACAGAGTAAAGTATATAATCTCAATGGAATCACTCAAAAGAAAATCAAGGAAGTCGAACGAGACTGAACGTATACGATCACATCGATTGGATATCCAGCCTGAAGTCATGTTTCCACGCCGAAACATGATCCTTTTCCGTTTTACTTTTGAGTTTGTTCGCTGCGTCCGTCCTTCTTCCTTCCTGTCAACAGTTAGCCACGGGTTTGACGTTCTGGGGTTGTTCGTTCTTTCCGTTCTTTCTTCCTTCCTGTCATTAGTTAGCCACGGGTTTGACGTTCTGGGATTGTTCGTTCTTTCCGTTCTTTCTTCCTTCCTGTCATTAGTTAGCCACGGGTTTGACGTTCTGGGATTGTTCGTTCTTTCCGTTCTTTCTTCCTTCCTGTCATTAGTTAGCCACGGGTTTGACGTTCTGGGATTGTTCGTTCCTTTCGTTCTTTCTTCCTTCCTGTCATTAGTTAGCCTCGGGTTTGACGTTCTGGGTCCCCCCGCGGGTTACGGGGAAGAATTTACCCGATGCTCCCCAGCGTGTCGTAAGAGGCGACTAACGGATTCTGTTTCTTCTTTTACCCTTGTTAAGTGTTTCTTGTATAGAATATAGTAAATTTTTGTAAAGATTTTAGTCAAGCAGTATGTAAGAAATGTTAAGTCCTTTGTACTGGAAACTTGCATTCTCTCAGTAAGGTAATATATTGTACTACGTTGCAAGCCCCTGGAGCAAATTTTTGATTAGTGCTTTTGTGAACAAGAAACAATTGACAAGTGGCTCTATCCCATCTCCCCCCTTTCCATTTCCTATGTTTGTAATCCTAGCATAATGACCACGTTATGTCCCAAATAGACACTAGTTCTGGGGGTCGAGACAGAACCACCCCCCCCCCCCCCTACTTAGTCATGGGCAGATTGCCTAACCAGTAAACCATTTGAGTCTTGAGTCTAGGGGCGGAGACGTAGCTCAGTCGGTAGCGCGCTGGATTTGTATCCAGTTGGCCGCTGTCAGCGTGAGTTCGTCCCCACGTTCGGCGAGAGATTTATTTCTCAGAGTCAACTTTGTGTGCAGACTCTCCTCGGTGTCCGAACACCCCCCGATTGTACACGCAAGCACAAGACCAAGTGCGCACGAAAAAGATCCTGTAATCCATGTCAGAGTTCGATGGGTTATAGAAACACGAAAATACCCAGCATGCTTCCTCCGAAAACGGCGTATGGCTGCCTAAATGGCTGGGTAAAAAAACGGTCATACACGTAAAATTCCACTCGTGCAAAAAACACGAAAGACGATAATGTATGTTAGCACTGTAAACTTGTTTGTCGTTGCACCTACCCATATTGTTAATTCATGCGCTGGATATGTCTTTATGTTTAAGAGAAAGAGAGTGAGAGAGTGAGAGTGAGAGCGTGCGTGCGTTCGTGTGAGTATATATGTTAGAGAGAAAGAGATAAAACCGGGTGATTGTCCATAAATACAAACACACGGCATGTATTACTGACCCCCCCCCCCCCTCCCCGTTGAAATGAACCTTGTGTGTTTAATCAATAAATTGTCTTACGTCTTACGTCTCTCTCTCTCTCTCTCTCTCTCTCTCTCTCTCTCTCTCTCTCTCTCTCTCTCTCTCTCTCTCTCTCTCTCTCTCTCTCTCTCTCTCTTTCTTTCTGAGGACAGATTGTAAGAAGAAGCCCAGTAGCCTTAATCTTTCTTCTTGTAACATAAAGTTAAGTTCAGTTAATGTCACTTTTTTTTAATTCTCTCTTTCTCTCTGTCTCTTTTTCTCTCTCTTTCTTTTTACATTTAGTCAAGTTTTGACTAAATGTTTTAACATAGAGGGGGGAATCGAGACGAGGGTCGTGGTGTATGTGTGTGTGTGTGTGTGTGTGTGTGTGTGTGTGTAGAGCGATTCAGAGTAAACTACTGGACCGATCTTTATGAAATTTTTCATGAGAGTTCCTGGGTATGATATCCCCAGATGTTTTTTTCATTTTTTCGATAAATGTCTTTGATGACGTCATATCCGGCATTTTGTAAAAGTCGAGGCGGCACTGTCACACCCTCATTTTTCAATCAAATTGATTGACATTTTGGCCATGCAATCTTCGACGAAGGCCGGACTTTGGTATTGCATTTCAGCTTGGAGGCTTAAAAATTAATTACTTTGGTCATTAAAAATCTGAAAATTGTAATTAAAATTATTTTTTTATAAAACGATTTAGAATTACGTTTATCGTATTCTTCATCATTTTCTGATTCCAAAAACATATAAATATGTTATATTCGGATTAAAAACAAGCTCTGAAAATTAAAAATATAAAAATTATGATTAAAATTAAATTTCCGAAATCGATTTAAAAACAATTTCATCTTATTCCTTGTCCGTTCTTGATTCCAAAAACATATAGATATATGTTTGGATTAAAAACACGTTCAGAGAGTTAAAAATAAATAGAGATCTATATAGAAAAGCGTGCTATATCCTCCTCAGCGCAACCGCTACCGCGCTTTTCTGGATTGTTAATTTCACTGCCTTTGCCACGAGCGGTGTACGAGTGTACTTTCTTTCTTTATTTGGTGTTTAACGTCGTGTTCAACCACGAAGGTTCTATCGCGACGGTACGTCTTGCGGAAATAATGCAATGCGTTCAGTTTCATTCTGTGAGTTCGACTGAGCTTGACTAAATGTTGTATTTTCGCCTTACGCGACTTGTTATTTCCTACAATTACAAAGAACATTGGATTCCGTCTTCGTAGTGAAATATTGACTGAATGAAAACAAAAGAAGAAAGAAAAGTAGGACAGAAAAACGCCAACAATGCGGTTTGAGCGTTTGTCACACACGCATGGTTCGTTAATTCCATCCCTGCAGGACTGGACTTTTTGCAGTTTGTATGAAACAGATTTATACTTCTTTCACATCGTGTTCCAACTTGCATGTTTGTCGAGTGAAGCTGGCGGAGTGACGGAAGTGATTGAATACAGCCTTTACTGTGGCACCCCCGTGTTAAGACCCCTAATTTAAGACTTCCTCCCGTTTAAGACCTTGTTTTCTTAGACTTTCTATTCATAACCCCCATTTTAAGACTCCCTCCTTTTTGGTTTAAGCGTGTGTTTTTTTATTCAATTTTGTTCATTTAATTTGCACAATCGTTTAACAAAAACGACATATGGGTGGGTGGCCGAGTGGTAACGCACTTGCGCTCGGAAGCGAGAGGTTGCGTGTTCGACCCTGGGTCAGGCCGCAATTTTCTCCCCCCTTTCCTAACCTAGGTGGTGGGTTCAAGTGCTAGTCTTTCGGATGAGACGAAAAACCGAGGTCCCTTCGTGTACACTACATTGGGGTGTGCACGTTAAAGATCCCACGATTGACAAAAGGGTCTTTCCTGGCAAAATTGTATAGGCATAGATAAAAATGTCCACCAAATACCCGTTTGACTTGGAATAAAGGCCGTGAAAGGTGAATGCTCGCCTAATAGGCTACTGAGCTTTACTGGCCGATGTGAATGCGTTATATATTGTGTGTAAAAAATGTCTGTTTGTCTGTAAAAAATTCCATTTCAAACGGCAGAAATTAATATGTAAGCGCCTAGATTAGGCGCATAAAACAATGATCACAATAATAATAATAATAATAATAATATGGAACGACAACGAGCAGACTGCGTATGGACACTTATGTGCTTTTCTCCCTCCTTTTTAAGACCCGATTTTCTCGGATTTTTGGAGGTCTCCGAAGGGGAGTTCCACTGTACCTTGCTTTCAAGCTATTTTCCTTTGCCATGTTTTGATTAGCGAATTGTGAATAGCAGCCTGCATCTCCCGGCGTGGTCGCCATTGTTGTCTCTGTGCGGAGCTGACAGCAGCGTTTTGTTCCCCCCTGCACACAAAGACCAGCATGAAAGGAGAGCTCCTGGCGGCAAAATGAATTTCCCTGCTTGATGTTGCTTCTCAAAACATGTTGTTTCTGATGTTTCTTCCTTTTACATGTTCTTTGGGGATGCTTATTCTCCGTAATAACTTTCTACGGCTTTTTGTATTTGTTTATGGAAGTTTGATTTCTTAGACAGTTTCTGAAAGAAACACAAACCTTGTTTGCTTTTTATTTTCTCAGAAGAATCGTGGCTTTCTTTTCTACAATCGAAGACGCCATTTTGGTAAATAAAAGTTGTCTCGCGAATTGGAGTCTTGGACCCCGAGAAATTCAAAAACAGATAGACTTGTAACGTTCCAACATTCAGAAGAAAAAGAAAAGAATGGTATGCTATTTAAATTTGAATTTAAATTTATTTTAAATCTATTTAAATTGGAACGTTTAATTTAGGAAGAAGCAAAACATTACAAGCACAGTTACTTCGACCCAGTGATCTTTAAAGAGGACAGGACAGACAGACAGACAAACACGTATGATACAGATAATCACTTAGTTTCGAAAGTTTTGCTGTTTCCAGTCTGTTAATGCGATTTTCGTTTCGTTGTTTTTATGTCGAAATAAGTCTATAACAACGTTCACAGTGAGTGCTTAATAATGGAAATGTCCAGTATCATATGTTAAATGGCAGCTAAGACTTCGAATTTGGTTTTTTTAATTGTCTAGCTAGAGTCAAGCTTGGTAGGGAAGTGAGAGAAGTTGTACCTCTACTAATAAAGACAGCAACATTGATATGGCCGAAAACTCCACTCCCCAATACTTGCCGTTGTCTTTAAGAATGACGAACGAAAAACCGCAAGGCTGGGACGGGGCAATAAATGTGGACAGCCAGGCAGCCCCTCGACACCTTGTGGGGGTAAAAAAAACCGCGGCCCCTGTGAGCTCGTGATAAAACACTCTTCATTTACCATTCCTTGCTGCGCGTATCCTATGACAATATAGTTTTACCCACTTTTTCCTCTTTGAAAAAACTTGCGCTCCATTTAATTTGGACGCAGGAGGGGACAAGGCAGGAGACAAAAAAACCGTAAACAAATAGCGGGGGGCGTCCCCAAGGCGCTGGTCTGAGCACAATGCACGTGAAACACGTGTGGCCGTTTTCTCTCTCTCCCCCTGCCCACCCTCCCTCTCTTTCCCCCCGCCCACTCTCCCTCTCTCTCTCTCTCTCCCACCCTCCCTCCGCTTTCTCTCTCTCTCCCCCCTCTCACCCTCCCTCCGCTTTCTCTCTCTCTCTCCCCCCTCCCACCATCCCTCCGCTTTCTCTATTGATCTCTGGCTGGCTGCCCTGTCTCTGATTAATTTCTTGACTGCGTAAGCGGTCCGCTTCCCGCTGCCCGTTCTCTCCCCCCCTGACTGCGTGGCCCCCATTTTTCGTCCTTACACACAACAGGCCTGGAAATTGCCCAGCAAGATTTGATCAAAGTTTTAGGAGTTTTGCCTCGCTGCCCATGACATTCCCTTGCTTCTTCCGCTTCCGTGACTTAGTCTCCCTCTCCTCTCCTCCCCCCCCTCTCTCTCTGTCTCCGTCTCTCTGCCCGTGCCTGTGTGCTCTCTCTCTCTCTCTCTGTCTCTCTTTATCTCTCTCTCTTTCTCTCTCAGTCTCTCTCTCTCTCAGTCTCTTTCTCTCTCTCTCAGTCTCTTTCTCTTCCTCTCTCTCTCTCTCTCCCTCTCTCTCTCTCTCTCCCTCTCTCTCTCTCTCTCTCTCCCTTTCTCTCTCTCTCTCTCCAACTCTCTCTCTCTCTCTCTCTCTCTCTCTCTCTCTCTCTCTCTCTCTCTCTCTCTCTCTCTCTCTCTCTCTCTCTCTCTCTCTCTCTCTCTTGTCCGCTTTTTCGTCCTTGTGTGAATATTGGCTGAAGAAGCTATATTTTGCCAACTCTGTTCAGTTTAACTCCATTCTGTTTTGGGCTTTTGCTACAAAAATGACCACAATATTAATTTCATGGGCGTTGAAGTAGGGAAAGGGATGGGTGTTGATATGCAATAAAATTATTAAAAATACAATAACAATGAAATCAAATCAGGCTGTAGAGATGCATAGCATGTTGTCAAACGAATATTGTTAATACTCACAGCGGATGAGACAAATAGATCTTCTCTCATGGAGAGTTATATGGAAACTGCACGCGCCATTTTGTCTCCAGGAACAGGAACTGTAGGGCAAGAGAAGAAAATTACACAGAAAGAAAAATAAAGAGAAACAAAGGATCTGAGAACGGGAGGATGCAGCAGGTAATCACTCTCCACAATTACAACGGTTTTTAACAGCCTTCCCACCCTCAAAATAGAAACAAAAGATGAAAAAATAGACACGCTGAAATGAAAAAAAATTAAGATGGGTATCCTTCCTGGGGAGCTAGCAATCAGTGGTGACGACCAGGACAGGTTTTAATGGATACACACAGGCAGCCAGGTTTTAATGGAGACACATATGCAGCCAGGTTTTAATGGAGACACACATGCAGCCAGGTTTTAATGGAGACACACATGCAACCAGGTTTTAATGGTGACTCACATGCAGCCAGGTTTTAATGGAGACACATATGCAACCAGGTTTTAATGGTGACTCACATGCAGCCAGGTTTTAATGGAGACACACATGCAGCCAGGTTTTAATGGAGACACATATGCAGCCAGGTTTTAATGGAGACACACATGCAGCCAGCAGGTTTAATGGAGATACATATGCAGCCATGTTTTAATGGAGTAGATACAAATGCAGATACATAAGCAGCCATGTTTTAATGGAATAGATACAAATGCAGATACATATGCAGCCAGGTTTTAATGGAGATACATAAGCAGCCAGGTTTTAAGGGAGATACATAAGCAGCCAGGTTTTAATGGAGACACATAAGCAGCCATGTTTTAAGGGAGATACATAAGCAGTCAGTTTTTAATGGAGATACATATGCAGCCAGGTTCAAATGGAGACAGATATGCATCGAGGTTTTAATGGAGACACATGCGCAGCCGTGTTTTAATGGAGACACATAGGCTATATGCAGCCATGTTTTAATGGAGATACATATGCAGCCAGGTTTTAATGGAGACACATATGCAGCCAGGTTTTAATGGAGACACATATGCAGCCAGGTTTTAATGGAGACACATATGCAGCCAGGTTTTAATGGAGACACACATGCAGCCAGCAGGTTTAATGGAGATACATATGCAGCCATGTTTTAATGGAGTAGATACAAATGCAGATACATAAGCAGCCAGGTTTTAATGGAGATACATAAGCAGCCAGGTTTTAATGGAGATACATAAGCAGCCATGTTTTAATGGAGATACATAAGCAGCCATGTTTTAATGGAGATACATAAGCAGCCAGTTTTTAATGGATATACATATGCAGCCAGGTTCAAATGGAGACAGATATGCATCAAGGTGACATAATGGTGACACATGCGCAGCCGTGTTTTAATGGAGACACATATATGCAGCCATGTTTTAATGGAGATACAAATGCAGCCAGGTTTTAATTGATACAAACATGCAGCCATGTTTTGATGGAGACACATATGCAGCCAGGATTTCATGGAGACACATGTACCGGGTATTAATGGAGACATATATTCAGCAAGATTTTAACGGAGACACATGCAGCCTGTGCCTCGCTCTGCAAAGCAATATCGGTCCAACCAACATGGTTTTTTGTGGGGTTTTTTCCCAACAAGAGCAACACAAGCAAACAATGTGGACATTATGAACGTTCTACCTGCTTAAAAATAATACAGTCAAGTAAAGAAAAAACAAGTCGCGTAAGGCGAAATAACAACATTTAGTCAAGCTGTCAAATTCACAGAATAAAACTGAACGCACTGCATTTTTTCTCCAAGACCGCATACTCGTAGTTTCGTCAGTCCACCGCTCGTGGCTAAGGCAGTGAAATCGACAAGCCAGAATAATAATAATAATAATAATAATAATAATAATAATACGAATATTTATAACGCGCACATATCTCACCAACAGGCGACTCAAGGCGCACATACACTCATGTTGTTGACGGAGGGGGAGAGGTAGTGTGTTCCATTGGCTAGGTGCTTGGAAAGAAAATGAGCGTTGACCTGCTGTTTTGAGTTTGGTGTGGGGGATGTTGAGCTTGGGGGAGTCGGCAGATGATCTGAGTGCTCGTGAAGGGACATAGAGAGAGAGAGAGAGTCGGAGAGATAGGCAGGGGCGAGACCATGGATGAATTTGTAGGTGAGAGTGTTGATTTTGTATGTGATACGGGCAGAAACGGGCAACCAGTGGAGCTGATTTAGAATAGTGCGATAATGGTCGCGCTGAGCGGGATAGCACGCTTTTCTGTACATGTATGTATGTATGTATGTATGGGGCAATTTATATAGCGCTTGACGTTCTCTAAGCGCTTTACATATATATTAATTTCTGCCGTGTGAGATGGAATTTTTTACTCAATATATCACGCATTCACATCGGCCAGTAAATCGCAAGCCAATTGAGGCGAATATTTACTTTTCACGGCCTATTATTCCAAGTCTCACGGGTATTTGGTGGACATTTGTATCTATGCCTATACAATTTTGCCAGGAAAGACCCTTTTGTCAATCGTGGGATCTTTAACGTGCACACCCCAATATAGTGTACACGAAGGAACCTCGGTTTTTCGTCTTATCCGAAAGACTAGCACTTGAACCCACCACCTAGGTTAGGAAAGGGGGGAGAAAATTGCTAACGCCCTGACCCAGGGTCGAACTCGCAACCTCTCGCTTCCGAGGCAAGTGCGTTTACCACTCGGCCACCCAGTCCTTCGTTTTAACTTTCTGAGCGTGTTTGTAATCCAAACATATCATATCTATATGTTTTTGGAATGAGAAACCGACAAGGAATAAGAGGAAAATGTTTTTAAATCGATTTCGGACATTTTATTTTAATCATCATTTTTATATTTTTAATTTTCAGAGCTTGTTATAAATCTGAATATAACATATTTATATGTTTTTGGAATCAGAAAATGATGAAGAATAAGATGAACGTAATTGTGGATCTCCCCCCGCGGGTTAGGGGGAGTCCCATATTGGTTGGGACGAGAAAGAATTTACCCGATGCTAACCAGCATGTCGTAAGAGGCGACTAACAGGTTCTGTTTCTCCTTTTACCCTTGTTAATTGTTTCTTGTATAGAATATAGTCAATGTTTGTAAAGATTTTAGTCAAGCAGTATGTAAGAAATGTTACGTCCTTTGTACTGGAAACTTGCATTCTCCCAGTAAGGTCATATATTGTACTACGTTGCAAGCCCCTGGAGCAATTTTTTGATTAGTGCTTTTGTGAACAAGAAACAATTAACAAGTGGCTCTATCCCATCTCCCCCCTTTCCCCTATCCCATCTCCCCCCCTTCCCCCGTCGCGATATAACCTTGAATGGTTGAAAACGACGTTAAACACCAAAGAAAGAAAGAAAGAATTGTGGATCGTTTTGTAGAAAAATAATTTTAATTACAATTTTCAGATTTTTAATGACCAAAGTCATTAATTATTTTTAAGCCTCCAAGCTGAAATGCAATACCAAAGTCCGGCATTGTCGAACATTGCTTGGCCACCATTTCAATACATTTCAATGAAAAATGAGTGTGTGACATTGCCACCTCAACTTTTGCAAAACAGCCGGATATGACGTCATAAAAGACATCTATCGAAAACATAGAAAAAAGGGCTGGGGATATCATTCCCAGGAACTCTCATGTAAAACTGAATTAAGATCGGTCCAGTAGTTTACTCTGAAACGCTCTATACCCACACACACACACACACACACACACACACAGACACACACACACACACACACACAAAACTTGACTAAATGTAAAAAGAAGAAAATAAGACATGTGTATATATTTACACACAAATCATCACATCTCTGCACAACCTAGCTTATTACCTAACCAACTCTTCATATGAGGACCATAATTCTAAAAGTTTGGTAATGTTACCAGCATTGAAACTGGAATATTTTTCTATTTCAAATCTATATTTCAAATTCCTTAAAAATATGTCTAACAGTCTTGTAACTTACTCTTATAAACATAAAACTTTGCAAACAAAATAATAAAATCCAAAACCACATCAACGTCTTGGTCAAAACCACATCCGGGTCTTTGTTTCGCTCGTCATGCGTTCTGGACTTTGTTGTTGTCACAGATCTCAATTCAATCACACCAAACGACGGGATCTAAGCGAGGGTGCCCAGATGTTTCCAACGAGTCTTTGATTGGATTTTGCCCATCTTGGCTCGAACTTTCGATTTAATTTCACTTTTTCCCTTTTGTAAGAAATAGGGTTGTGTTAGAATGGACCTGGGGACAATGCAAACGACGTCGTTGTGCGGAGACTTCAATGGCGTAGGAACGTCTTACTCCGTCATTTGTGTCAGCACGGCCCCATGCGAATCACTTTTATGTTTTGGATGGTGGCCGTTTTCAGTTGCTTTTCCCGTCTTAATGCTTTCACGCCAGCTGTCGAACTTTGTGGAAGAAGGTCTGTGCAACACTTGGTGTTGACAAACAATACTATGCCGAATGGTATGCTGAAACTGTGTATCATGTTGTTGTGTGAACAGGAATGTTTTACGTGTTTTTGCTGACTGCTTCTGTCTCTTTAATGATGTCAATGTAACGTGTTTACCGTAATCATACACAATTAAAACGATAGACACAAACTCTTAATGTGTTATCGTTTGCAAGAAAGAGGGTCCTTTGTCACACTGTTCAGCTTTTACGTGCTTTTTTTGTAATGAAACTAGCACAGTAAATGACATCCCAAGAGAGTCAGACTGTACAATGTTCCTGAAACACCAGGACTGATGGGCACGAAGCAAAACTGGGTGCCATATAACTAGCTGGGAGCCAGCCGTGAGGTCTGATTGGTTGAAATCACAACAAATCTCTATTTCAATCAATCAGACCCCGCGCGCGGCTAGCTCCCACAAAGTTGGGTGGCACCAAGTTTCGCTTCGTGCACCTCAGCTCCAGCAAGGGACCGCACTCAGCGGACGAAGAAGAGACAGGAAAAGCAGGGACAACAGGGTTTCACTGAAGCCACTGATTAATGACATTGCAACAAGGCTCCACACAGAGGCGTTCGGGGAACAGCACACACGGGGAGTCAGTGGAAGTCCTTTGTAGGAGTCTGTGCGAGGATGAGAATATGAAGAATTCGTAAATTAAACGATTTACAGGAGGCCTCAATGACTAATCCACTTAAATAGACACAAGAAGTAAAAAAGCAACAGAAAAGGGTGGCATTAGAGTATTGGGACATTATATTCAGCATCAGTAAAGGACGATTTGTAGCCTTTGGGATTTTGCTCAGCATTACTAAAGGACGATTTGTAGCATCCGGGATTTTGTTCAGCATCACTACTAAAAGGCGATCTGTAGCAATTGGGATTGTGTTCAGCATTACTAAAGGACGATTTGTAGCATCCGGGATTTTGTTCAGCATCACTACTAAAAGGCGATCTGTAGCAATTGGGATTGTGTTCAACATTGCTGAAGGACGATTTGTAGCAATTGGGATTTTGTGCAACATCAGTGAAGGACGAAGTGTAGCATCTGGGAATTTGGTCAGCGAAAATAAAAACATTACTAGCACTTGCTGGAATGTCATTCCCTGCCAGCACAGGATGAGTAACATGCATTGAGATTTGTTTCACCGTCAGGAACGATAACTTGCAGATGTTGCCTTTTTATTTGCTTCCAGTAAAGAACACCTCGCAGGTCCTGACATTTCATTCATCAACAGTAGACAGTGGCTTGGGAGTATTGGAATTTTATTTCCCTCCATATAACGACGACTTTTAGCCATTGGCACTTTTGCTAACACAAAAGACCTAAAGTAGAAAAGTACAGAGTAGTAAGTAACCATACACAATTGCATATTATCCACACATGCCTGGCAGGCGCTTTCATAGACCCCGTTTACATTGAGGCATGAAATTAGATCACGGAGAAAATGACTACATTCAGACGACTGCCCCCAGGCAGTTGGGGGTATAACTCAGTGGTTGGAACACACACCGAAGTAGACAGACACTAGACACGGAAAAGACCCACAGAAGGAGACAGACACCAGACATGGGACAGATCCAGACACGGGAAAGACACTGCAGGGATTCAGACCCGAGTGTCATTGACGTTGAAGGGATAAGGGGAGGCCAGTAGATAGGCAACGGGATTCCAATTTAAAGATACAAATACCTTTCTTTCTTTATTTGGTGTTTAACGTCGTTCAAGGTTATATCGCGACGGATACAAATACCTGGCTTCCTGAGTAAAGTAACATGTGTGTGTACAACACAGCTCATCTTGTCCTAGCTTGTACATGTGTAACCGTGTGCCGAAACACTACGATCACCTCGGGAAGCGAAGTGCAATCAAACAGGTTTGAAAATGTTAGGGCTAATTTCTTAGCCCTATAAAAACTGTTATGCAAACCCGAAGATTTCCATGAACATACAGACAATCGGAAACCACCAGACCCCATCACAAACAGAACTCTACAAACCACAGGTGTTGACTTTAAAGGCCAACAACCCGGGTGCAGAGTCCGTTGTGAAAGGAGCGGTAACCTCCCCTGTCACACATGGAACACATGCATCATTCAGCTTGGACACATACCAACATGCAGCTGCAGTCTAGCTGATGTCTGTACACTTAGACTTTCCCCCAGAATTAATTTCGCAGATTGAAATAGATGTCAGTTAGAAAACTTTCGGAAAGAAAAATAAATCGACCAGCAAGCAGTGAGGCTGTAGTCTTTTGGTCAGTAAGCGTCCGAGTGGTAAGACGGTTCTCTCCCGTGTAAAAGCTTGGACAGGTCTTTGGAGGTTTACAGTACATGATGATCTGCACGATGAAGAAGGTCTCTTGAATCTTTCTTTCTTTATTTGGTGTTTAACGTCGTTTTCAACCACGAAGGTTATATCGCGACGAGGGAAAGGGGGGAGATGGGATAGGGGAAAGGGGGGAGATGGGATAGAGCCACTTGTTAAGTGTTTCTTGTTCACAAAAGCACTAATCAAAAAATTGCTCCAGGGGCTTGCAACGTAGTACATGACCTTACTGGGAGAATGCAAGTTTCCAAGTTTCCAGTACAAAGGACTAAACATTTCTTACATACTGCTTTCCAAACATTGACTATATTCTATACAAGAACCACTCAACAAGGGTAAAAGGAGAAACAGAATCCGTTAGTCGCCTCTTACGACATGCGGGGTGCAGAGAAATAGGGATGTGGAAAAGAAGACTTTGGTAAGTGAAATAAAGGTGATGGATCCAGTCAGATAGAAATAAGACAACAAGAAAAGAATTGGAAATCTGCAGGGAATAGTAGGGAGAGTTTTCTTGGAAGGAAATATAGGTGAAAGGACTGGTAAGGCAGAAATAAGACAAAAGAAGAGAAGTAAAGGGGTGGGGTAGCTCTGTGGAAACACTCCCGCCGCGTGAAGGCGACCCCATGGGAGCGTCTCTTGAATGCCGATGAGAAGATATCGCAGAACCATTGAAGCAGTAGGATTAGATTTTAACGAGGGCTCACAGCCTTCAGGCCCAAGATGACAGCCGACAAAGCATTGACAGGGGAGAAGACTAAGACTAGAACTGCACTGGCCCCGGCGGACCTGAAATGCCTTGACACAAGGCACAGCAGCGAATAACGCAAGAGAGACACCAGAGACAATGGAATTTCGCTGACATAAGATCTAAAAGTGGATGCGTCAGGGGAAGAGACGGTAGGCTTCCCGTGGCGAGAGAGAGGGAGAGAGAGAGAGAGAGAGAGAGAGAGAGAGAGAGAGAGAGGGAGAGGGGCGAGGGGAGGAAGAGAGATAGGGGGAGAGAGGGAGGGAGAGAGAGAGAGGGAGAGAGAGAGAGATGGACAGAAAGACAGAGACAGAGACACATAGAGAGGTAGAGAGAGAGACAGAGACAGAGACAGAGACAGAGACAGAGGGGGGGGGGGGGGGGGGCTGGAGGCGACTAGTGGCAGCGCGCATTCAGACAATCAATACTAATTCCTGTCACTCTCCCCACGTTGCTCTCTGTACCTCCCATCGGTCCTTGGGTGAGTGGGCGGGCTGTGTGTGTGTGTGTGTGTGTACTTATGTGTGTGTCTTTATTAGTGCCAATAAGTGTCAGTAATACTAATAGACGAGCGTTTAAGTACTCCGCTGCGACCGGGACCATTATTCCCTTGGTAATACATTTCAGCATTAACACTTTAGTCTTCAGCGTTCTTTTTGAAATGAATTTTTGGTATGGCGAAGTCACGGCCTCGTGGCTTTGGTTAGCGCAATGTATAGACGCACCGTCACGAAAATGATGCCAGTTCGTCAAGGCGATTAGGTGATCACAGTCATTTCCACAATACAACATGGTCATCCATACTTCTTTGTGGATCATTTGTACAGTTACAACGCATTGCAGCCTGATGAAGAACAAATGGATAATACAAATAATAATGTGACCCGTTCTCACAAACGGGGGCCTAAGTCGCAGGGAGCCGTTCCGAGCTATCGGCTGAGAAAGGCAGTGAGGGCCTACTTGGGTGATTTTCATTGTTTTGCATTTTTGACCTCTTTATACCCTAATCTTTCATATTCCGAAATATTTTGTTGAGTTTTATTATTTAAATGTGTTAATTATGTCTTCAAAGCCACAAATTCGCTCACAACACTATAATTAGGGAAGGAAATAATCGCGATTTTCTCAAAATGGTGTCCTTGAACATGGTCCGGTTGTAACTTACTTAACTTCCGCAATTTTTTTCACACAAACTTCTTTTTGGTATCAAATTAAAGCTTATTAAATGCAGTTTCCAGTGATATGCATAACTCTAAATATCCAAATTCCGACTTAGGCCCCCTTTTGTGAGAACGGGTCACCAATTTGGTGAGTGGGCGGGCTGTGTGTGTGTGTGTGTGTGTGTGTGTGTGTGTGTGTGTGTGTGTGTGTGTGTGTGTTGTTGTTGCGTTAACGGCACTCTTGTAGGAAGACTTCACATGCAGCGAAACCCACACTTAAGACACCCCCCCCCCCCTTCTCCCACTTTTTCTAAGGAATAAGTCCCCCTACCCTTTTTTTACTTTTTTTTTTTTTTTTGTACAATTTTCTGTCCATGAGGTCCTAACATAAACCTCCATTTGACGTCCACCCGGCCATGAGTTCCCGTTAGTCCAGTCACAGGCGCAGCGGCTATTGGATGAGATCTTTACGGTGGTCACTAGATCTCCACGGTGTATTGTCCAGCCTCAAGCTGCTGTGGTCAGTTGTGGAGACGCCTGTCAATTAAATGCAATTCATTGTCCACTGCGGTCATCCAAGTTCGTGTCCGTGCATGTCCAGTACTTGGTGTCAGTGTGCGCTGTCTGTGCTGGTCGTGATGGGGACTATGCGGTCGTCGTTTGGTGAAATCACTGGGGAATCATTCAGTCATCACTCACCTCAACACTGGTTCTGCCGAGGAGCCATCAACCGTCACCTGAACATGACTCGCGGTCACAATTCACATACAATTCACTTACGCCTAGCCTCAGAGCCACTGGTCTGTCAAAAACTGCTGTTTTCCTTCGTTCAAGCAAACATAAGATGTGTTAGCTAAGGAGGAACTTAGATAAGGCTACAGTGGGCCATGTTCATTGTAACCTTTGTGTAAATTGTGTTTGTAGGGTTGCGTACTATTGATTTTGGTTGGAAGTGGGTCAGATCACATTTTGTCTTGGACAGTCTATGGGAATCTCTCTTATCAGTTTAATGGTTTGTCGTTTGAGTTCTCTGATCGTCTTCCGTTGTTCTTTACGCTGAAGAGAACGCCCACGAATCACATTTCCCGTTTTGTTTTGAGCTCAATGAACTGTGCTTACGTTTTTCGTCGTCACCGCCCCAGGTCCTTTCTGGATCTGTCGGTATTCCACGTCAAGCCTGAATTCCACATCAAGCCTGAATTCCGCATGAAGCCTGGGAATTGAATTTAAGTGACACTGCAATTTTCCCGTCTCCTGAACATCGTCACTGCTCGGTGTGTTTGGAATTTGTTGGTCGCTGAAATGAAATGGGTCACCAGACATATAGCACTCAAGCCTTCAGACTGACGTCTGTCGCGCCACGTGGACCACAAAAGAGATGACGTATGCGATTTGGGAGCGCACAGACCCGTGACAAGCAGGCCAAGAGAGAGAAGACAGGTGTGACGGCAGGCTGACGGCAAGACAACAAGGGGCTGGCAGAGGCACCAATGGTTAATGTACGGAACTATCAGTTCACGGTACATTGTACAATACCTAGAATGGAAAGACATCGGGATCTTTGAGTGGGAGTCTTTAAAAGTGAACAAGAAACAAAAACTTCTCCAAGAAACCCGTCACCTGAATTTCAGTTTACCTCTCTTTTATTTTTCCGATCTTTTCAATGACATTTTTCTTGTCTGTTTTGTTTGAAATAAAAAAAACAAGAAAGGTAGGTTGTTGGAACGTTTGTTATTGACAAAACAATACATTCACAGATATTTCGACCCAACGGTCTTTTAAGTGTTTTTGTCTTGTTTGAGTTAGATAGTGAAAAGCCGAATATCCGTGAATGGTTTCCCCCTTAATTCTGTTTTGAATTGTACGTTGAGTGAAAGTTATCCTTTTCATGGCTCAATTAGGAACGTTAGGAGACTATATGTTTCACATCTCATCGCTGGCTGGAGTTTTGGTCCGCTCTGCTGTGTAAGGATCATGCTGTCAGGCTTAGAAGAAAATAGGCCGAACTGATGTGTGTGTGTGTGTGTGTGTTTGCTACGACATTTTCTTAGGTATCGTTGACGAATATTGCCTGTGGAATTGTGCATACATTAACAACAAATGAAAGCAGTCGTATTGCAGCAAGCTGTTGTATCCTCAGTCTAGAGACATAGTGCCTGCTGCCGCACGAGTCGAGAAAATGTTCCCTCTTTATCTTTACTCCGCTGGCGGCAAAACCCCTCCGCGCGGAGTTGTTACCAGACACATCGAACGTAGGGTGTCCTCTGAAAGTTGCCTTCCTTCCCGCCCAGATCTCCGAGTGTCCCCATAGACCCGTCCTGTCATCACGTGTCGACATACCATCCCTCCGCGTGGACACACTGCAAACTTCTCCAGCCTGGTTGCTGTCTGTCATTGAGCAACTTGCAACTATACCAACCAGCGCGGCAATGTTTTCAGCTCCAGGGTTCAGCCCCGCCCATGAAACAGCTCTGCCGTGTGCTTTTGGTGTGTATCCTCGATGGAAGGATGCTCTTATTCTTCCTTAGTACTTGTATACCCAAGCGACTACCGGCACGGTTGGCCTAGTGGTAAGGCGTCCGCCCCGTGATCGGGAGGTCGTGGGTTCGAACCCCGGCGGGGTCATACCTAAGACTTTAAAATTGGCAATCTAGTGTCTGGCGTCTGGCATTATGGGGTTAGTCCTAGGACTGGTTGGTCCGGTGTCATAATAATGTGACTGGGTGAGACATGAAGCCTGTGCTGCGACTTCTGTCTTGTGTGTGGCGCACGTTATATGTCAAAGCAGCACTACCCTGATATGGCCCTTCGTGGTCGGCTGGGCGTTAAGCAAACAAACAAACAAACAAACCCAAGCGACTATTTAGACCATTTTCGTACGTCTAGCGGGGTCACGCTGTACGCTGAAACAGAGATTTTGCTATCTCTTCCTCCCCTCTCCCAACCCAGCTTCGAAATGGTCCATAGACTATGTAAGAAAAGGCCTGGCCCTTAAATCTTTTTCCTTATTAAATAAAGTTCAGTTTCAGTAAAAGCCCCGATCGACACATGTGTGGTAGTTGGCATGGTGGTTTACGCGGGGAGGAGGGCATTTAAAGGGGGATGGGAGGTCGACCGTCTCTACTGAGTGGTGCGTCTTGCACAGCGACAGTGAATGGAGCCAATTAGGGGTTGGTGTTTGATCCTGTTTCACAGCGCTCCACGCCAAGCCACTGTCTGGCGGAATTTAATTAGTTTCATGGCCGTCTTTTTCAGACGTGGACTTTTGTACAGGGTATGCAACGGGCAACATGTGCGCCGGCCTGCCGTTTTCTACCCTTTCTTTCTCTCAGAATAACTTTATTATTTTTTTTTTATACTTCTGTCTTAATTTATGTTCCCTTTTTAATAAGGGCATCGTCCGTTTTGGGGACCTTGATTGGTTGGGACGCGCATAAGAGGTTGTTCATTGACGATTTTTGTGCTGCTGGCTCTGGCAACGATGCTTGGGGTGGTGGTTCGGGGGGTGGTTCGGGGCAAGGAATGGGGGAAGGAGGAATGCGGTTTTTGTTCCGTTGAAAAGATGCAGGCGTTTTATGTCAGTGGTGGAGGTTGCAAGGAAAATGCGACGCGAGAGTGAAGAGAAGTTACATGAAAAAACAACTGTGTGTTGAAAGCAAGAGGGCTGTCTTATGCTGGTTCATGTGTACAGGGCTGTCTTATGCTGGTTCATGTGTACACGTGCGTGCTTGCTTGCCGTTGTTTACACGCGCGCCAGTGTGTGTGGGTGTGTGTGTGTGTGAAATAAACATTTTAATATCTATTGTTAGCCAGTTTCAAAAGACACCCTCCCACCCTCGCCACCATCACCTCCGCGCTGTCGTCTTCACGGGTTCCTCCTCTCTAGATGTGATATACGTTAGATGTTGATAACGTGACAAGGCTAGCCGTCCTTTGGTCACTGGCTACAAAGCATTCAGGCTGCGATATTAACACTATTGTGACTAGCACTGCCACGGCGTTAACGTCCTGCCTGCCCAAGCTTGCCACCAAGAAACTTCCCAAAAATCAGTAACTGTAAAGAAATCTGTCTAGCAAGCTTGAATTAAGTCCAATCACCACCAAATTTTGTGTACTAATTCAAAAATGGATGCCCAGTTCAGTCGTGCTATTTATAAGTTGGTCACGCGATTTGTTTTAGCAAAGGGGGGTGAAAGGGGGGTGAAAGGGGGATAATTTGTGTTTTTTAACTTTTTTTTGTGTGTGTTTTATTTTCCACTGCTTTTTTTAAAAGTTATTTTTTAACAGAAAGTATTATAAATAATGTTATAACCAAACAAGGTGTAAAACCTATGAATTAGCTGAAATATTGTTAACATTGTACACAGAAATAAGGAGACAATACAAAGGAAAAAACAAGCAAATCACGCATTCACTCACAGCATCCTGACTCAAATGAAACAAAACTGTAACACTCACCAAATGATGTCTAGGTAATCCATATTGAATATAAGTCACATTTTCACAACAAAGTACCAACTGTACACCTATGAACAATTCCAAAAGGATTTGAAGGCTCCAGCCATCCATTGTTATCAGTGCTGCCACGCCCCCATAGCTCCTGCACGATTCCGAGATACATGTTCGTCTAGCAGTATCACCCCCAACCACGTGTAGTTGCCGACTCGTTCTAGCAACAACGGGACTGTTTCTTCCTCAATATCACTGCTATTATCGCTTTCTTGAGGCTAAAACGACACGATGTATCATGATCTACAGGATCCTCAAGATCCAACATCCGGAGAATCTCCTCCCGTGACAAGGCTCGCCTTCGATTCATTTTTTTTGTTCGAAAACACCACGCAAATCTGCACTAATTTGATCAAGCCGGAAGAGAAAACCACGTGTATCAAGGGAAACAACTCAATTTACTGCAAGCTTCAAAAACCGGGAAGCAATCACGAGTCGTGTACCTTGTATGTCTAATACTAAAATAGTCACTTCCCGTCCGTGGGCGTTGCAGCGCTATTACTAATATAGTCACCTCCCGTCGCGAAAGTGTTAAGATTTCGGAGAATTTCCTTGCATTTGATGTTACCATTATCTGTAACAAGAACCTGCCATGTCTGACAATAATGGCCACGCGACACAGAAAGCCAACAGCTCCAGGTTGGTTCATCCTCGCCGTGCTAGCTTCATGACATCCACAATAAAAACAAAGTCTCAGTCCTCCAGCCGGGGTCTGACAACGATATTCCTGCTACGGTTACTAAACAACGGATGACTGCCATTTCTCTGACTTTTTCAAAACGGCTACAGTTACCAGAAGTCATTTCGTGGTGTTGGTCTTCGTTAGGGTCTTGATACCAGGACCGACCGTCATTACCGCTACCACGCGCTTTGTGTCTCACCGTCAGTGTTTTCACTCCAAACAAGTTTTTGCCGTCTCGGGGGTGATCGCTTCCCAAAAAGTCTGACTGAGTGACAAAGAAAAGTACCGTGGCTCATCAGCGGCTGATGCCGTCATGCTGTTAAAGACAACACCGCCCAGACAGTGTCTGTCATGCTCGTGACGTATGACACAAAATGGCGTCAACAGTACGTCACTGGTTGCTTAATGTGCTTCGTGATCATGTAATGAGCTCGTATATTTTGTTTGTCGTTGAAAAGCAAAAGGCTGAAAAAATATCGTGACACCATGTACCAGTCAGCCAGTAATGACTGGATTGTTTGTGGCGAGTGTCCGACATGGGTAAAGTGATTGGTTTTGTCGTTTGGTACGACTTTACATTTGGCCTTTTTCGTCAACTGTAGGCCTGTTTGTTCAAGAAACAAATATTCGTTTGTATGTTGAGTTTTGCATCGCATGCAAAAAGTACGCAAGATCGCCATAAAAGAAAGCAACAAACTGGTCTGCATAAATGATTGATATGACTGTTTTTTTACGTAAGTTAAAGTTGCTGAATTTTGCCTTTTCCGATTATGCGTCGATGTTTTAATTGGAACCATGCGTTTTTGTCGGATCGGTTAACCTCATTTGACTGTCTGTCGCGTGCCTACCGTGAAATAAATGTTCATTCCGAAAAGTGTGACAGATAGGATTAGCCACAGTACATGCCTTTTAGGGCATTAAAAGAATATAAATAAAATAACACATTAGACATAAGACATAAGACATAAGATCATTTATTGTCTACTAGATGATTACCCGCTTCGCCGGGAAGTAGTAGAGCCGAATACCAGGCTGCGCCTGGGACCCGGCTTTGCCGGGTGTACGCCGGCTTTGCCGGCGCACGAAGGAAAGGAGATAAACGCGCAAAACACTGGAGACCTTCTAAAAATAGTAACGTGCAGTGACCTTCTAAAAATAGTAACAGAATGGGAATATCCGCGCGCCATACGAAGGAAGGGAGGTAAACGCTGAAAACACCGGAGAAGATAAGGAAGAGTTACTGGTAGTGGATCCAGACAAAAAACCCAAAATCGGTTGAATTATCAAGAATTTTCTGAATTATTTCCTAATGTTAAAAGTGATATTTTGTTGTATTGTGGAATTATATCCGCTGTGAAAAGCTATCAGAAGAAATTGAATTTTAAGACATTGAATTGTCAGCATGAATCAGTGGATAGTAGAGTGTGGTCAGTGATAAAAAAAGGAAACCATGTTGTGAAGAAGGTGTTTGTGCAGTCTAACGATATTCCATCCGCGGTTTCAAAATGGAATAGCACCAGTGAAAGCAATATGAATTGGAAATTAATTTTTTTGAAACCCTTTCAAAGTACTGTTGATGTCAGTTTAAGGTGGTTTCAGCTGCGACTCCTACACCGGATTCTACCTTGTAATAAATATTTATATTTATGTAAAATTAAAAATTCAACGCTCTGCACATTTTGCGGGTATCATGAAGAGACAATTTTTCACTTGTTTTGGGAATGTATAATTGTTAAAACCTTCTGGATAAAAGTGAATATCGTATTGCACAAAGAATGTTTACATTGTGAACATTTGACTTTTTTTAAAAGGATTGATAATATTTGGAAATGATGATAATGTGAACACTGATAATGTTTTAGATGTGATTATTCTTTTAGGAAAATATTATATTTATAAATGTAAACTTCAGGGCTCAGTTCCGCTTTTGAATGTTTTTTTTGAAAATATTAAAACAAAGATATTACATTGAAAAGAAATTGAATCTTATCAGGAATAGAAATGTTGAATTTTTGTCAGAGTGGTTACCCTATGCGAATATATGTTAGGTTATTGACCAAGGCGAAGTGTCCATTTCAGCTTAACTTTTTGTACAGTTTAAAATTGTAGGTTTTTATAAGATTTTAGGCAAGAGTGTGTGTGTATGTCTTATGTCTGTCTGCTTCACTTATCCTCTTACCTGTCTGTCACCCTGTCCAATCTTATGGGAGTAGGGGTGTCTTGTATTTTAGTGACTTTTGACTATTGTAGGGTGGAAGTTCAAAAAGAATCTATTATTTGCATTATTACTAAAGAGTATACATTATAAATGATACCACCACCATCATTACCCCCCTCTCGCGCGCTCTCTCTCTCTCTCTCTCTCTCTCTCTCTCTCTCTCTCTCTCTCTCTCTCTCTCTCTCTCTCTCTCTCTCTCTCTCTCTCTCTCTCCCTTTTTTTTTTATCAGTATTGGAATCTGCATGTGATGTTATGCTCCGGCCATACTTAAGTGAACGGTATGTTATATGTCCGTCTGTCGGTTAGGTCCTAATGTTGTATGTCTTGTATACTTGCCATTTACATATTTATTATACATGTTGAAGGATGAATGAAGATACATTGTAGACGGATGCATGTTATGGATTAAAAGCCCCACGATGATGTGCTTGGCAAATACAAAAAAAAAAAAATCGGTTCAGCGCTGCGAGCTGAGAGCACGTGTTGAAATATCTCATCGACCAGGTTGTGTACCGGGTGTACCTGAATATGGCCACCAAATTTGAAACAGATCCATCGAGAACCTTGGCCGCGCATCGCAAACAGACACACACACAGACACAAGTCGTATATATAAATAGATACAATTAATTACAATGGATGGAAAATTGTGGTTCATCTGCTCTTAAAACAACCAAAACAACATATGACAACAACCTTAAAAAACTAAAATAAGAACAATAAAACATACGAAGTAAGAACACCCAAAGTACTCCAGACAGGCACGTCCGCCACGGCCATATATGAATGTTCTAATTGGGGTCACACTATTTTCTCGGTAAATAATCCCCACTGCACACGGCCCCTACGTCACTGTTACACGTAGTTAGTTGGTTAGTTAGTTAATTGTTGCTTTTTGGGTCCAGCGGACCATATAAGCCAAATCAGGACCCCGTCAAGTTACACGTAGTGCCTACCGTCGACAGATGTGAGGATGCTAAAGCTTCGTTTTGAGCCTTCTGACTTCTCTTCCTGGGATGTAGTGCACGAACCGAAAGTGGGTGCCACCTAACCGGGAGAAAACAAACCATGGGGCCTGATTCGTTAGAATCACAACAAATCTCAATGTCAACAAATCCTTCACCGCAGCTGACTACCACCCGGTCCTTGAGTTATACAGTTCGTTCGTTTGTTTGGTAACTTTCTCGTGCACTTCGGCCCTGGTTACTGCATACATACGACCCCCATGACACCGCCGCGACTCCCCAACCTCTTTCTGCCTCTGATAACCACTTCTACTATATTCACCGCCGTGTCTTGGACTGTGGTAGACGGTCTGTGATTGGCTGGCGTGTGTGGTTACCCATGGAGACTTGAGTGGCTGTACTAAGTGGGGCCGATGCTGGATCCGTCTTGTCGCCCTATTGTTACCGTCACGGACACCGAGACTGGCGAATGGTCAGCCCACCGCTAATTTCTGCACCCCTCCCTTTGCCCCTCTGTCCCTGTCTCCTTCCGTTCGTCGTTGCTGTCTCTGTCCTTGTCTGTCTGTATATTTGTGTTTTCATCTGTTTGTATTATATCTTTATGTCTATACGATTATTTACCTGTCTGTCCATCTGTTTTTATAGATTTCTTCTTCGTGTAAGTTTCCTCAACTTCATCTTTTTACATTTAGTCAAGTTTTGACTAAATGTTTTAACATAGACGGGGAATCGAGGTGAGGGTCGTGGTGTATGTATGTATGTATGTATGTATGTATGTATGTATGTATGTATGTATGTATGTATGTATGTATGTATGTACGTATATATGTGGTGTGTGTGTAGAGCGCTTGAGAGAAAACTACTGGACCGATCTTCATGAATTTTAAGATAATAGTTCCTGGGTATGATATCCCCAGACCATTTTTTCTTTTTTCCGATAAATTTCTTTGATGACGTCATATCCGGCTTTTTATGAAAGATAAGGCGGCACTGTCAGGCCTTCATTTTTTAGCTAAATTGATTGACATTTTGGTCAAGCAATCTTCGACGAATGCCGGATTTCGGTATTGCATTTCAGCTTGGAGGCTTAAAAATTAATTAATGGGTTCGGTCATTAAAAATCTACAAATTGCAATTAAAATTATGTTTTTATAAAACGATCCACACATATTTTCATCTTATTCTGTATTATTTGCTGATTCCTGAAACATATAAATTTGTTATATTCAGATTAAAAACAAGCTCAGAAACTTAAAAATATGAAAATTATGATTGAAATTAAATTTCCGAAATCGATTTAAAAACAATTCCATCTTCTTCCTTGTCTGTTCCTGATTCCAAAAACATATAGATATGTTATGTTTGGATTAAAAACAAGCTCAGAAAGTTAAAAAGAATAGAGATACAGAAAAGCGTCCTATCCTGCTCAGCGTGCTACCGCGCTGTACTGGCATGTCAATTTCACTGCCTTTTCTACGAGCGGGGGACTGACGATGCTATAAGGTCTTGGTGAAAAATTGCAGTGCGTTCAGTTTTATTCTGTGAGTTCGACAGCTTGACTAAATGTAGTATTTTCGCCTTACGCGACTTGTTTGCATATGTCTTTGTCTGTTTGTCTGTCTGTCTGTCTATTTCCAAGGTTTTCACCTGTTGGTGTTTTCTGCCAATGTCAATGTTTGTGTGCCTTTTTGTTTGTCTGTCTGTCTCCTGGTCTTTTCTGGCCCTAAGGTGGACACTTTGAGATTGCTGGGGATCTTCTTGCTAATCAGAGAGAGAGAGAGAGAGAGAGAGAGAGAGAGAGAGAGAGAGAGAGAGAGAGAGAGAGAGAGAGAGAGAGAGAGAGAGAGAGAAAGAGAGACACACACACACACAGACATAAATAAGACAGCAGTTAGGGCAAGGGGCGAAGATGTCAAAGATGGCATCAATTCAAATCGAAGTGTACCTAAAAGCAGACTCAAGATGCCCACACAGCCGTGTACGAGGGGAGGTGGGGCAGAAAGGGGTCACGAGAACAGCGGTGTGGGACAGTCACCGCTAACGAGCAGCACGTGCTGAGCTCAACCTCTGCCACCACCTCGCGCCCCCATTCCACTCACTGGATCCACTGCTCCGCACAAACCCTATACAGCATAGGCCCGCCACGGGAAAACGGAGACAGAGGCGGGGGAGGGAATGAGGGGGAGGTGTGTGTGTGTGTGTGTGTGGGGGGGGGATGGGTGTAAGAGAAAATGAGACAGAAGTGGGGGAGTGGAGGGTAAAGAGAATGGAGACAGAAGAAGGTGGAAGGAGAGGGGGCGGGGTGGGGGTGGCGGGGAGTATGGAAAATGGGTTGAAGGCTCCAAAGGCTGATATGTGATTCAGATGAATATAAGTTACTAAAAGCTGTATGACTCTTTTCACAAATGAATGAATACTACACGTTCACAACACTGTTCATGGGCTCTATCGACGCCCGTTTTTAACCGTTTGCTTCCCTTTATATAATCAACCGTCCATAGATCGTCGTCCTCCCGAACAAAATCCTTTGTATGCCATCGAGAATTATCCGCTTATAATTGAATAAATCCTTTGGGGCTTTGTGTGAAAAAGACGAAGATCCCCCCCTCCCTCCTCCAAGAACTGAAAAAATAAATTCTGAATTATTGGGAAAAAGAAGAGAACTCCTATCACCAAAACATCCTCTCCCTACCCCTTAAAAAAACCCAAAACCCAACAAACTTACATTGAAAGAAGAGGAAGAAATGGATAACAGTCACACCAGCCAGCTTAAGATAATGATGTGGGTGCTGGGGGCGGGAGTGCCTGTCACTAATGACGTCTCTGTGTGTTGTACGTGCCGCGCTGTGTCCCAGGCCTCGCGGTCTGGACGCCAAGCACCCAGGGGTGTCGGGTTCGATCCGCCTCTCTTTTAATCGCCCCTTTTAGTAATACTGCGCTATAGATAGAGCAAAGAGGAGAAGGGAGAGTATTCATGAGGAATGGAACTATCTATATTTGTCCCTGAGCCTAAAACTGTGCTGAATAGCTACCCCCTGATATAGATGCTCATGACTGGCGCTCGATCTGAACATACTGCGCGGAAACTGGATTCGAGACGAGGACTGGTGGAAAAGGAATAGAACTAGGACCTGTTAGTCTCTATCACTGTCTCTGTCTTCTTGAGCTCACACTTTAATCCGTCACCCGGTGAATCGCCGCTGTTAGATGTGTGTGACGTTCTAAGCGCTGGGCGAAAGATAGGTTCCGGAGGAGCAATAGAACTGTGTGTGTGTGTGTGTGTGTGTGTGTGTGTGTGTGTGCGTGCGTGACTCTCTCTCTCTCTCTCTCTCTCTCTCTCTCTCTCTCTCTCTCTCTCTCTCTCTCTCTCTCTCTCTCTCTCTCTCTCTCTCTCTCTGGCACAACATTAATTTCATCTAAAAAAAAATCCGAAAAAGCAACGACTGTGCATCTTACGGTGAATAACGTGACCTTGGCCCTGACCTTTTAGACGTGCATCCCGTTTTCTTATCTGAGGAAGGCGCTATCATGTTGTCTTCTGGTTTCATTCCGGATCAAACGCCGCTCTGCTGACTTCAAGGGCTTCTCCCATCATGAAGTGTTTGATTTGGGTCCCCGCTAGCACCGCCAGTTTCTTTCACCCTTCCCGTCATACTTTGCGCAACATGGAAACCAATATGAGGTGCCTAAAGAAAAACGGAATTAAAAGCGGCAGGGAGAGCTTATAATGCATAAAGAAGAAAATGGTATGTGCAAATCGTTATGATTTTGCGTTGCACGTGCAAACTGAACCAAAAGGGGAGGCTTTAACTAGGTCATCCAAGGAAGAACATTTTGTTTGAGCGGCGGTGGAGGTTGTCCATGTCAAAAAGTAACGAAAAAGAAGAGAAGATAGCGTTTGATTTCCCACATTTACTATTGTGTCTTTCTACACATGTTTATGCAATGTGTTATGATTGTTTGCAGCACATGCAAAGCGACCAAAGGGGCTGACTTTAACAAGTCCATCATGGGAAGAACATTTATTTTGGCTGCGGTAGTTGCGTTCCTGGTGTCTGATCGTAATGTTAGAGCGAAGACTTACCACATGTAATATTGTCATCCGTATGAATTTACTATCCGCATCTTACTCAAAGCGTAAATAAAAGTACAATCTTCTTATAAATTGAATAATATAACCTGAGAGCGACACACAGAAGGCGAAACCCAAATGACGACAGCCGATGTCGACTTTTCCCCCACCCTTTTTTAACTCTGCGTTCGCAAAAATCTGATCAATTTGGCCGTCGGAGACACATTCAGCACCGCTCGTGGTCACAAATCAAGGTAAATCTTCCGGACAAGCCTGGACGCTACTTCTGGACTATTATCAATGCGAAGACAGCTTCCAACATTCAGACGGACGGACGAATGACGAGTGCTGATCAAAAGCTATATAGTCCTTTGGAGCTTTCCAGGACTCCCCCTAAAGCTACACGTCAACTCATAAATCTGGAAAGCGAGCGATGACAAAACAAAACTTGAGCGGATTCAGAAACAAGCGGCAAGATTCATAAAGCGCGACTACCGTTCCCAAGACCCAGGATGTGTAACAAAGATGCTACGGGACCTAAATCTACCATCTCTACAAGAGCGCAGAAAACAACAGCGACTCACCACTCTCTTCAAAATCATTGAGGGACATACCCCAGCAATACCTCCAGAAAACTTCCTGAAACCAATAGATAAAGAGAAGAGGAAAATACGAGCCAACACCTTTCCCGATTGCGTAGCAAGTAACATCGTCACCAAGTACTCTTACAACAACACCCGTGGCTACATCATTCCAGACGCCAGCACAGAGCAGTATCGACGCTCCTTTTTCGTGCAGACGGTGGCTGAGTGGAATGCACTAGACGAGCAGGTGGTCCAGGCAAAATCTGTTGCTGCTTTCTCAACAGCAATAAGCAGAGGTGCCACAAGCGGCCCTCTGCTCTAAAATCTAGAAAATCACTTTTAAACCAGCTTTTAAACATTTTAAATTAGGGAAGCTAAAATAAGAGGACTGGGGTCGGCGTGTATGTTGGGTGCTTTACGTCCCTCGTTACCCCCCAGCTCCTCAAACACCCAAACAATGATAGGAAATTGTATAGGTTATGGGGTGTCCTAAACTAGGGGTTACTTGAAGTAACATGTTTAGATGTTTTTATGAGGACACACAAAAATTGATAGGTCCTTAGTTTGTTTTTAACGTATAGGCGGTGCGCTCTCACCCCCGTCGCGCAAATAACCTAAAAAGGTTCCAAGCGGCGTAAAATTCCTGATCCTGATCCTGATCCTGATGCTACGGAAGGGAAAACGGTTGCCTTGCTAATATAACGGAGGGAAGCAAAAAGACCGACGTGAAGCTTGAAGTCGTACTGGGATGGGAATAGTCCGGGCACCTTGTGGTGATGGGAATAGTCCGGGCACCTTGTGGTGATGGGAGTTGTCCGGGCACCTTGTGGTGATGGGAATTGTCCGGGCACCTTGTGGTGATGAGAATGACCTAAGAGAGGTAATCCCTCGTAACGCTGGAGGCTTTGGTTAACTGCGTCATGCTTTTAACTCTCATTGGGTCAGATTAGGGCGGTTGTATTCAGTCTCTGGAACATCGTTTTTGTAGGCTAGCGGGAGTCTTTCATTCAGAAATTATCAGATCATCCGTTTTTCTTTGTATTGTTAGCATCTAAGCCACGCTTTTGTTGCATAAATTGAAAAGCGTGTTCGTCTTCGGAGGCTGGCGATGTTCTGGCTGATCAAAACAGAGACAGAGAAAAAGCGGCTTGCTGCAGACTTAGAGTTACAATAGTGATATAATCCAAAACAGATGGACTAAAGATCCCAATTCAAGAATTCACAAACAAGAAAGGTCAGATACTGGACGAATTAGTTATAGACAAAACAAACCATTAACGCGTACGTCGATAATAACGAGGCAATAAAAACAAGAAGACTTTAACTCAGTTCTTGTTCTTGTTCTCCTGATTCTCTCAGTACCATGTCTAAGTCCGCCCACCGCTAAGGCCAACAAAAAAAATAGTCTGTTTACGGTAACTCGACCGACCCTATTTTTTTCGCGCGACCCTAGACTTTTTTTTGGTATTTGGGGAAAATAACGTAAAAAAATTAATATGGTTTTTTGGAGAAAAAAAAAAATCCCGACCTACCGACCCTATTTTTTTGGTCTATGTTACCGTAAACAGACCTTTTTTTGTGTGGCCTAAACACTAGTAGGTTGACGTACATGTCAATGTTTCGTTTCGTTCATGATAAAATGCTCCACTGACAAACGTGTCTTGTTCATTTTGTTTGTTTGTTTATTTGTTTAGTTTATGTTTTTTTTCAGCAGCAAAACAGGTGTTTGTTTTCTGAATACAGGCCAGCTGAAGATAAGGTTAAGCAAACATAGTCGACTGACGAATGAGTTAACTAATGAACAGACTTGATTGACTGATCGATCATAATTAAATGGAAAGAATTACCTTTACCAGGCCACACGAACAATGTACAGTTCTACGATAAGTTGTCCTCGTTAAATCTAGGTCACACACAGCCTTGTCCCAAGCGTAAACTATTACCAAATCCATAAATGTAAAACGACTGCAAACCTTGTAGAAGAAGTTAACGTCCATTGTGTGTCGAAACAATGCATTTAGATCAGTCTTGTATCTAATAAATGTAAAAGAAAAACCATCGTTCGTTTCTAGCAAATTGGTCAGGTTGGGAGTGTGGGTATGTGTGTATGGGGGGGGGGGGGGGGGGGAAGAAGGATTCTGTTTTTTTGTTAACAAATGATGCACCGAGTGTAACGTCACGAGGGAGAAAAAAAGGAGCAGCAGGAAATAAAATGGCGCGAAATCAGGGGCGACAATCTGCAGCTAATGGCAGGGGAGGTAAACAGAGCAGGGGAACCTGTCCGTGATTCCATGTCTGCTTCCCTGGCCAAACACAGCGTCTTGGCATCAATTCTTGTCTGCAGGACAGAAAGATGGGCCTCGGGATTTAAATGATAGAGAGGAGCCGATGCAACATTGAAAACCTGGGGGGGGGGGGGGGGGGGGGAGGGGGTATTCCGCTTTTGGGGTGGATCGTACGAACAATGGAGCAAACGAGTACCAAGTCCAACTTCGTTTCTCAACACTCTCCCCCCCCCCCCCCCCCCCCCCCCCATTTCAATCGACCCTCTCCATTTCTACTCACTCACTCACTCACTCTCTCTCTCAGCTCCGAAAGCACCTCTCTAACGACTAAGTCGGTGTACAGTTTGTGCGAATGTGTGTGAGGATGTGTGAAAGAGAAAGTGTATAGTATGCTTCCATTAACAAGCACACTTTTGAATTTTTTTTATATTTTTATTTTGTTATACTTTTCCCTACATAATTTTGTTTTATTTGATTTTTTGTGTGTGATTTATTTTTTATTTTTTATTCTTCAATGTGTTCTTTGTTTCATGTGTGTATCATAGTAGGGACTAGCTGTAAGAAAGGACCATATGGACCTAATGCTATCATCCCTCGGTAATAAAGTTTTCGAGTTCGAGTTCGAGTTCGAGTTCTCTCTCTCTCTCTCTCTCTCTCTCTCTCTCTCTCTCTCTCTCTCTCTCTCTCTCTCTCTCTCTCTCTCTCTCTCTCTCACACATGCACATACATACACACACACACACACAACACACACACGCGCACACGCACGCACACACACACACACACTCACACCCACACACTCACACATTCACACACATACCCCTCACAAACACACACAGAGACACACGGAACCTTCCCCCCCCACACACACACAGACCCCCTCCCCGCACACACACACAGAATGCACAGCTGCACTTCGCCCTAGCCCCCTTGTTGCTGCCTCACGGCATGGCACGTACAATTTATTCCAAAGAAACCGATATTTCCTCCATTTGTGTTTCTCTTCACAAACTCCAGTTTTGTGGGTCAGAGAAAGAACCTTTGTGCGCAGTAGACACATCAAATGTCAAACAACGTTGCCATTTTGTTAGAATTCAGCTGGAGCTCTTGAAAAGAAACAGTCTTTTCGTGCGTTTTGTTTAGAACTCTGGCTTGAGTTTCTCGGAGATACGCTTTTTCTTTAGAAAGGATTAACACAAGTTGCTCAATTAGTGATTTTATCTTCAAATTAGTGTGTGCTTATTCTGTTCCGCTCTGCTACGCCCCCCCCCCCCCCCCCCCCCCACCCCCTGAATTTCGTTTGGTTGTGTAAAGTTAAGCTGAATCAATTATCTTTTTAACGAATTTAAAACGTGCCGTATAACATCATTCGACGTTCAGGTAGTAACCATGACCCTTCACAAAGGATATTGAAATGGCAAATGCATCAACTTGTTTACCAGTCGATGGTATATTGTATGAAGAAGAAACACATATAACAGTCAAAGTTTAACAAGCAAAAGAACACATTCTTCATCGTCCTGTCTTTACAAAACAGAAATGTAATTTTGATTGAGAAGTCCAGAAACGGATGTTTTAGGTCGGTTTACAAGATATGACGAGCACAATTAAGGGCAAAATACATCTGCGCAGTCGCTACTACACTACATGCTGCGATAGGGATTCTGACGAGTACTTGGCCCGTTTTCTTTTTTCGCAACGTGTAGCGGGCTGGGAAAAAAAAAGAATTACCTCAATAATCTGCAATGCGTCGTCTGTCCTGCTGGCGTTACATAGGTGAGCGCCGGGCCTTTAAGACTTTTGCAGACGGGCGTCCAACGATGAACACCAGCCCCAAGCAACTGTCCACTGCTGTGTTACTGGAGAGTTCATGTGCTTGTACATGTAGAACTGAATCAAAAGAACTTACATGTTAAAAAAAAGCAGTTACATGCCGAAATATTGATTTAAACGTACCTAACCTGGTTACTGGTGTGTTTTCTTTTTATTTAAACAGAATCAAAGTGTATGAAGTAGAAGGGGTGGAGTATGAGGGACACACAGACAGACGGACGACCGGTGTAATGCGCTCAGATTAATCCTGCTTTCAGATTACTCATTCGGTTTCCTTGAACTTGTGTAAACATGTGAAATCTATTAAATTTCTAATTTTCGTTCAACGAA
>NC_090247.1:10718553-10766053 GCF_037325665.1 Littorina saxatilis | reverse complement strand
TGTTTCACTCTCTTTGGCTGTATTGCACTATCCATATCGCACAGTGATCGCAGTGCATAGAAACTTGTCTCTCACGGAAGCGGCGGCACACCTGAGAGAAACGGCTATTGTGAGACTCTGAGGGGACGAACAGGTAAGCGGTGAACAGCTGTGTGTGTATGACGATCAGTGAATAGCGCGATGTCTTGATCTACCCCCTTTCCTGTTCCTCCATCCCGGCTCCCACCAACTGTTGCATTTATATCGTGCCGGCTGTGGCGTTAGCGTGTGTGTTACAGCGACATTGACTGCATTCCCTCCCTTCCTTCGATCCTACCTCCACCTCCACCACCACTGCAACTACCACCCCCCGCCCCCGCCCCACCCTGGCAGCGCGTAGAGTAGTAAGGGGCTCCGCACACATATAAATTATATGTAACTTCAGCAGGACCGACGACGCACTGCAGATTATCCCAGCCCGCTACACGAAAGGAAAACAGGCCAAGTACTCGTCATAATCCCTATCGCGGCATAAATAATAGGCCGTGCGTCGTCTGTGCCGCTGAAACTGCGCAGGTATATTCTGCCCTTAAAGGAACGTGCGGGAGCATACATCGATTAGTGTGCGGTGTTCAAACCCACCACAGCTGTTGTTCGGACTTCCCGCTCCTCCATTGAATGGCCAGAGTGTGGCTGTGAGAAGAGTGACTGCGTCAAACAGTTGGCTTCAAAGGAGTTCATGAATGCTGTCCCCACAGAAAGCGGGGAGATGACACACGGAGTTATATGAATGATACAGGCAGGGGTTGTGTTTAGCGAGCATGTGCCGCATGATCAACAAGAAAACAAAGTCCGAACTGAACACTTCCGGAAGTTTTATAAGCCATCGTTATAGGCCCGTGTTACATTTGTCAACCGCTTTGTGATCTCTTCGTTTGAACGAACGTTCTATAATTACTTCCGCTTAGTGAGACCGCAAGGTCTGTCGGTACTGTGGAGTAAAACGGCACACAGTACAGGGCAATTCAGGGACCTCTCAAGTGCATGTGTACCCCCCGCGGGTTAGGGGGAAAAATTTACCCGATGCTCCCCAGCATGTCGTAAGAGGCGACTAACGGATTCTCCTTTTACCCTTGTTAAGTGTTTCTTGTATAGAATATAGTCAATTTTTGTACAGATATTAGTCAAGCAGTATGTAAGAAATGTTAAGTCCTTTGTACTGGAAACTTGCATTCTCCCAGTAAGGTCATATATATTGTACTACGTTGCAAGCCCCTGGAGCAAATTTTTGATTAGTGCTTTTGTGAACAAGAAACAATTGACAAGTGGCTCTATCCCATCTCCCCCCTTCCCCCGTCGCGATATAACCTTCGTGGTTGAAAACGACGTTAAACACCAAATAAAGAAAGAAACGTGCAGGTGTTTGGGACATCTGTTGCTTTGTTTTGACCTTTCTCAGCTAACTGCATGCTTATTGAGCATTGCAATACAATCACGGTCTGCGCAAGGTAGTAACGTCATAAAGTATTCATTTCAGATTTGCATAGTCTGATTTGCATGCTTTGATGACACTGAAAAAACCCACCAGAATATTGGTTATTTTGCGTCTCATCAAAAATTCACGTAATTAGAAAAAAAAAATGCCATTTGCGATTTATTTGTTTTAGGATTTGATTGAGTCTAGCGGAACTAATCGGACGTAAAAGTGTCGTGTTTCAATTTAATCAACGTGGGAAGCATTGCCTCCGAAATTAGAAAATAATTTTACCAAACTATTTTTGAGATTTCTTCTTCAATCTTGAGAACTGTCAATGTTAAAAATTGCAGACTGTAGTAGCGTCAAAACTTAACCGTTGAAGACAACCGTTTCAGAACCCGAGACAGAAAGGGCCAGAAGTTTCTGCACAACGACAGTGCAAACTCAAGTGTGACCCATTATAAACAAGAAATTCCTCCGAGGTAGGAAAAACACCCCCGTCCTTAGCATTCTCACTGCCACCAACTGAGCAGGCACTGCTAACAAGTGTGGTTATTTCCCTTTGACCATGAATATGTGCCTCTATAAGTCCTTGTAGAATCTTAATCCACCAATAACTCCCTAACCGTGTGTTTGACTGGTCCCAATTTTTGTAAGGACCGTCTCAGGAATGTATAGAACCTGTTCACCAAGTTTGGTGACGATCGGTCCGTTCATTCTTGAGATCTATATGCGAACACAAACAAACAAACAAACAAACAAACACATCGAGTGAAACCTATACACACCCCTATACCGGGGGTGTAAAGAGACTGCCAACGTTCCAAAATTCAGAATCAAAAAACAAGAAAGGTAGGTTGTTGGAACGTTTGTTATTGACAAAACAATACATTCACGGATATTTCGACCCAACGGTCTTTTAAGTGCACAGACAAACAAATATTCACACAAAACTTATATATCTGTGAATGTATTGTTTTGTCAATAACAAACGTTCCGACAACCTACCTTTCTTGTTTTTTGATACCGTAGCAGCGTCACAACTAGACTGTTGGAGACAACCATTTCAGAACCCGAGACAAGACAGAAAGGGCCAGCAGTTTCTGCACAACGACAGTGCAAAATCAAGTGTTATTTGTTGGTGCTTTCAGAGCATGTGGGTGTGAGGTTGACTCCTCGTAAATTAATTGCCATGACGGTGGAGTGGTGGTGACAGGGAGAGGAGCAGTGCTTTCAATCACACAGGATAGAGAGGCGGGCTTCACGTGCTCTGCATACAATGTGCTGTGTAGAGTTGTGACGTCACGGTGCTGTAACCATGTGCGGGAAGGACAGGTGTGCGTGAGCCGTCTGTAGGTGTACGTCAGACACCGGTATAGCACGGATTACCTGTCAACGAAGTCTGCGACGTCTGTTATCGCTTTATAACACCCACCGGAACCTACCCAACAGTTTTGGTAAGTCATGCTTTTTCTCTTCTTTATCTTCTGATGCTTTTGTACATATATTTTGCCCCCCCCCCTCCCCCCTCCCGGCTGTAAATTTATCTTTCTCTGGCTCTCTATTAATGCGCGTGTGCGTCTTGCTTTCTCTTTATGTGTGTCTTTCTGTCTGGCTGTCTGGCTTTCTCTTTGTCTTTCTCTGTCTGTCTGGCTTTCTCTTTGTCTTTCTGTCTGTCTGAATGGCTTTCTCTTTGTCTTTCTGTCTGTCTGACTGGCTTTCTCTTTGTCTTTCTGTCTGTCTGAATGGCTTTCTCTTTGTCTTTCTGTCTGTCTGACTGGCTTTCTCTTTGTCTTTCTCTGTCTGTCTGACTTTCTCTTTTTGATTTCTCTGTCTGTCTGGCTTTCTCTTTATCTTTCTCTGTCTGTCTGACTGGCTTTCTCTGTGTCTTTCTCTGTCTGTCTGAATGGCTGTCTCTTTGTCTTTCTCTGTCTGTCTGAATGGCTTTCTCTTTGTCTTTCTCTGTCTGTCTGACTGGCTTTCTCTTTGTCTTTCTCTGTCTGTCTGACTTTCTCTTTTTGATTTCTCTGTCTGTCTGGCTTCCTCTTTGTCTTTCTCTGTCTGACTGGCTTTCTCTTTGTCTTTCTCTGTCTGTCTGTCTGTCTGGCTTTCTCTTTGTCTTTCTGTCTGTCTGTCTGGCTTTCTCTTTGTCTTTCTCTGTCTGTCTGTCTGGCTTTCTCTTTGTCTTTCTCTGTCTGTCTGACTGGCTTTCTCTTTGTCTTTCTCTGTCTGTCTGACTGGCTTTCTCTTTGTCTTTCTCTGTCTGTCTGACTGGCTTTCTCTTTGTCTTTCTCTGTCTGTCTGACTGGCGTTCTCTTTGTCTTTCTCTGTCTGTCTGTCTGGCTTTCTCTTTGTCTTTCTCTGTCTGTCTGACTGGCGTTCTCTTTGTCTTTCTCTGTCTGTCTGACTTTGTCTTTCTCTGTCTGGCTGTCTGGCTTTCTCTTTGTCTTTCTCTGTCTGTCTGACTTTCTCTTTGTCTTTCTCTGTCTGTCTGGCTTTCTCTTTGTCTTTCTCTGTCTGTCTGAATGGCTTTCTCTTTGTCTTTCTGTCTGTCTGACTGGCTTTCTCTTTGTCTTTCTGTCTGTCTGACTGGCTTTCTCTTTGTCTTTCTCTGTCTGTCTGACTGGCTTTCTCTTTGTCTTTCTCTGTCTGTCTGACTGGCTTTCTCTTTGTCTTTCTCTGTCTGTCTGAATGGCTTTCTCTTTGTCTTTCTCTGTCTGTCTGTCTGACTTTCTCTAGCTGTGTCTTTCTCTGTCTCCGTCCATTTGCTTGATGTATACTTGATGATTTTAATTTCTATGTTTTACCCAACTAAACTACCATTGTGTGGGCCTCCAGTTGCCTCTGTTCAGTTATTCTTTAGTTTCATTGCCATCATCAAAACGATGCTTGTTCGTGGGTAAGTCCAAACTTTACTCCCGCGATTCAAAGGTTTGCCGAGTTAAGACCATCTTTAAACGTCCAACTAGACCTCCCCTTATCTTCCCCATCTATCTGTCTCTCATTCTTTGTGTGCGCACGCACACGCACACACACGCACACACACACACACACACACACATGCGCAGGCACGCACGCACGCATTCACACATACACAAACACACACGCACACACATACACACACACTCACACACACACACACACTCTCTCTCTCTCTGTCTCTCCATTTCCCTGGAGTCCTGTGTTTTAGTGTTTCAGCACGTGTTGTAATTGGCTGTCAAGCAGTTCTCCTTTTTGCCTGTGCGGGGCGTCAGAGTTTTAATAGAAGGGGCGGGGAGAAAGAGAGAGCGGGGGGAGAGAGAGAGAGAGAGAGAGAGAGAGAGAGAGAGGGAAGAGAGGGGAGAGAGGGGAGAGCGAAAGCAATAAAGAGAGGGGGGAGAGAGAGTAGCGAGAAAGAGAGAGAGAGAAAGAGAGAGAGAGAGAGAGAGTAGCGAGAGAGAGAGAGAGAGAGAGAGAGAGCGAGAGAGAGAGAGAGAGAGAGAGAGAGAGAGAGAGAGAGATGAAGATGATAATTAGTTTTAACGTCCTCTTAGAACCAATTGGCCTATCTTGGGACAGGTAGAGTTAATATATGCTTTATATGGGGACAAGACACTGGACAAACATGCAAACAGAGAACACATATCTCTCTCTCTCTCTCTCTCTCTCTCTCTCTGTGTGTGTGTGTGTGTGTGTGCGTGTGTGTGTGTTATATGATCGTGTTATATATCTGGAAGTCTGTTGTTGCGATGTTTCAAAATGGGGATGGAAGTAAAGATTGTGTACGCGGAATATGGTTTGACTGGAGCGGGTTTGTAGGCTTATTTTCTTTTTTTTTTAATGTGGAATATTTTTATATTTATGGCTGAATAAGTAAATAAATACATAACTGGAAAAGTAAGAGAGAGAGAGAGAGAGAGAGAGAGAGAGAGAGAGAGAGAGAGAGAGAGAGAGAGAGAGAGAGATAGAAACAGAGACAGAGAGAGAGAGCGAAGAGAGAGGGAGAGAGAGAGGGAGCTAAGAGAGAGAGAGGGGGTGGGGGGCGTTGAATAGACCTCTCCTCAGACAGATCAGTGATCGTTGAAACATGCCTCCCGCCCTAGATATCCTTGTTGAGAGCGATGGATTGTTGGAGCAATAACTAATATTGTAGTTCTGAATGCAACACATGTTCATGACATAGCGGAATTTTTGATTACATCTCAGTTAATCTGTGCTTTCATAACTGACGACAAGTCGATACATTCTTCTGTATTATTACTTTTATTAGAAATAAAATGCAATGTCTCTGTCTGACTGTCTCTCCCGATGTCTCTTAGTCAGTTAGTCTTTCTCTTTGTCTCTCTGTTACTCTTACCCCAACTCCTTCCTACCACACTCACACAAACAGACACTCCCATACACACACACACTGCTTCTCTTTCTCTCCGTCTCTGTCTCTCTCTGTCTCTCTCTGTCTCTCTCTCTCTCTCTCTCTCTGGCTCTCTCTGTCTCTCTCTGTCTCTCTCTCTCTCTCTCTCTCTCTTTCACTCTTTGTCTCCCTCTGTCGCTCTCTCTCTTTCTCTCTCTCTCTGTCTCTCTCTGTCTCTCTCTCTCTCTCTCTCTCTCTCTCTCTCTGTCTCTCTCTGTCTCTCTCTCTCTCTCTCTCTCTCTCTCTCTCTCTCTCTCTCTCTCTCTCTCTCTCTCTCTCCGGCGTTTTTTTTTATCCTTTTGTAATAAAGATCTGAGTTCTGAGTTCTCTCTCTCTACTAGTCTGTCTGTCCGGCTATCACTGAATCGGTTTCTCTTTCTCTGTTTCTGTCTCTCTCTCTGTTTCTGTCTCTCTATCTCTGTCTGTCTGTCTGTCTGTCTGTCTGTCTGTCTCTGTCTCTTTCTCTCTTTCTGTCTGTCTCTGTCTCTGTCTCTCTCTGTCTCTGTCTCTGTCTCTCTCTCTCTCTCTTTCTCATTCTCTCCCCACCCCTACCTTCCTCCCCTGTAGGCACAAAACAGAAGGCAGGGCAAAGCTGACTGAAGGCCAGGTTACGGAAAGGGGCACTGCCTGCCGACAGGTCGCGTGTAGGAAATCGAAGGTTGCTTGCTTTACACACTCTGCCGGTGTTTAAGGCTGTAACGAACTCTAGCATTTGATAATCATTCAAATGCCAGCGATTTTAAGATAAGATACGACAAAGACTGATCAGATCAGATCAGATCATGCAGATCAGACCAGATCAGATCAGATAAGATAAGGTAACTTTAATGTCCATTGCCATTATTGCACAGACATGCAATTCGTCTCTCGGCACCACGTCGCATCACTCGGGGAACAAACACAGACATGCAATTCGTCTCTCGGCACCACGTCGCATCACTCGGGGAACAAACACAGACATGCAATTCGTCTCTCGGCACCACGTCGCATCACTCGGGGAACAAACACAGACATGCAATTCGTCTCTCGGCACCACGTCGCATCACTCGGGGAACAAACTCAGACACACAATTCAAAATGATAACTATACGTACACGAATATTCATTAGCATGGGGCAAATGACAGCTTGGAGTGTGACTGTGAAAGCTCAGAAATTCATAACACTGTAAATGTAGACTTTGTATGATGAAAAAGCACAATTGTCAAAGATCCAGATTAGACAATCTTCTTCTTCTTTTCGATCGCCGATCACACTTGGAGTCCAGATCTTGAGATATAATTAGTGGTCCTCTGCAGCGCAGCCACTGGCCCGTACAGCTTGTTGTGCAGGGACTCCGGCAATGGCCAGATTTCCTCTCTCAGCACCTGGTGGCTCCTACAGTCTTGTAGGATGTGGGCCGTGTCCTGCTCTGCTTCTCCACAAGAACACATGGGGGAGGGCACAACATGCAGCTTCCCGTGGAGATGCTGGTTAAGTCTGTTGTGTCCCGTTCTCAGGCGGAAGATGACCACCTGCTGTGGTCCGGATAGCAGGTGGTAGCTGTCCTGTTGCTGGGGCGTCCTGTGCAGAGACTTAATTGATGGTCTTCATCTCTGTCAGGCTCACAGGGTTGTTCTCTTGCTCATCATTTGCACCCAGCTTTGCCATCCTGTCCGCCTCTTCGTTTCCTTGTACACCACAGTGGGAGGGGATCCATTGCAGTACTGTCCTCAGGCTCTTGATGTTGTGGAGAGCGTGTTCCAACTGAGGCAGTTTGCTACTGGTCATTGCTTGTAGTACGGACAGAGCGTCAGTCAGGAAGACCACCTGGTTGTCATGGTTGACTCTGTCGTTGATGGTGTATGCTGCATGGATCAGTGCTTGTACCTCAGCTCTGTAGTTTGTACAGTGGAGGCCTGTTGGCATGGCCTCTGCTTGCCACTCTCCACTGGGGTACTGGACATACACCCCCGCTCCTCCATTTTTGACGGCCTCTGTGGCTGACCCATCAGTATACACCCGTATCCATGCTTCTTGGGGGTACCTTTCTTCAAGCATGGCAAGAGTCAGGGCTTTTTTCGTCGCATTGCTCTAATGATGTCAAGAAATGTTTTGCTAGTAGTAAACTGGGTTCGATAAGTGACATGCGAACATTTGACTTTTGATGTTTGCTGTTGAAAATGCACGAAATGGCGTTCCTGCAAGCGAATTCATTTCCGATGTAAAGCAGTCAACCGGAAGGCAGCACAGTTTTGGACATCAAGACGAAGTGTTCACTGCGTCGTTACAGCCGTGGCACAGTTTAGGAAACAGTTTAGCGGACTGCACGTGCCAGATGCCATGTGAAGAGTGTGTGTGTGCACACAGTGACCTGGAGTCTCGCCCTGTGCGCAGTGGTGTGTGTGTGTGTGTGAAGTCTGGGGATCGCCCGCCGACTGGTGGCTTGCCAAGGGGTTATGCGAGGACAAACTGAGATACAGTATGATTAAAAGTAGGGTCTTGAGAAGCGAGAGAGATTAGAGAGAGAGAGAGAGAGAGAGAGAGAGAGAGAGAGAGAGAGAGAGAGAGAGAGAGAGAGAGAGAGAGAGAGAGAGAGAGAGAGAGGGGTAAGCAAACAAGCAAATAAACATAAACAACAAAATGACAAAGTAAGCAACATACAAATCGAAAGCGAAACATGCAACATGTTAATTGAGGTTACACATGTAAAGTGATCGACGGTAAAATTCACACGATACCAACGTTTACACTAATGCTAATAATGATTATATGGTGTAAATGATGATGATGAAGATGTTGATGATGATGATGATGATGATGATGATGATGATCAAGTGATGATGATGATGATGATGATGATGATGATGATGATGATGATGATGATGATGATGATGATTCTTCTTCTTCTTCTTCTTCTTCTTCTTCTTCTTCTTCTTCTTCTTCTTCTTCTTCTTCTTCTTCTTCTTCTTCTTCTTCTTCGTTCATGGGCTTAGACTCCCACGTTCACTCATGTTTTAAGCACAAGTGGAGTTGTACGTGTATGACCGTTTTTACCCCGCCATTCAGGCAGCATACGCCGATTTCGGGGGAGGTATGCTGGGTATTTTCGTGTTTCTATAACCCACCGAACTCTGACATGGATTACGGGATCTTTTCCGTGCGCACTTGGTCTTGTGCTTACGTGTACACACGAAAGGGGGTTAAGTCACTAGCAGGTCTGCACATAAGTTGACCTGGGAGATCGGAAAAGAAGAAGAAGATGATGATGATGATGATGATGATGATGATGATGATGATGATGATGATGATGATGATGATGATGATGATGGAAAATCGCAACATAAATTCCATATAATACATATATAATAAAGAACATATTTGTGTAATTCATAAAGCTTTGCCAATTGTTGACAGCTACTTGCACGTGTTAAGACTAGTATAGCCATCTAGGTAGACATAACATGATTATGCAGAGCTTGTTTAAAACTCTTTAGTGAGGTTAATGATCTTATTACAGACGGAATGGAGTTCCACACCATAGCGCCAGAGAAGGCTTGACTAGTTTTGAACAAATCAATCCTGGGTATTGGTGGTAGAAAATTAATAGACCCGTACCTTTCGGTGACTCTGTGAAATAGGTCCTGAATATAGATGGGCACTTCTTTGTTCAATGCAAAGATTATACACATTCGTTAGGGATTCCACTATGTACGGTAGGGCTAATTTAAGCAACGACGGGGGGATTTTGTCAGGCCCCATGGATTTATTATTCTGAAAGTTTTCTATAAATTTTCCATCTTCATGTACGGCAATAGTTGGGATAGAGAATGAATCTTGCGATTTCAATTTATGAATACAAAATTCTTTTAATCTAAACAACAGGGAGTCCCCACCCTCGACTTCTTCATTTACCTTTTTAGATTGTTTCAATCGATCAGCCAAACACAGAAAGTGCACATTGAATTTGTCAGGAGAAATGGCGCTATTTAATCTGCTATTTCTTCTCTGGGATTTACACTTCATTTATGGCTTGCCAAAGCGTGGCAACATCTTTTTTGTCTTCAACCAATTTATGAAAATGATTACTTTTTGCCTGGCGTACTAACTCTGTAACTCTATTGCGTTGTGCTTTAAATTCTGATTTCCTTTGATTTTCCTTCAAAAAATCACGTAGTGCCATAGCTTCTACAATCTCAGGAGTAAGCCATGATGGTAATGTTGGGGATTTTACTCGGTGTTGCCTCAGAGGGGCATGCATGCTTATCAACAATCGGGTAGAGTATACGTGAGAAACAATTAAGCGCCTCCTCAGCCTCAGTACAATTAAACACATCATGGAACGGAGCTGAAAATAAGTCTATGAAAAAGTTAGACTCGTGAAATTTTTTAAAGCTCCGATATTCGATGGTTGTGTGTCCTTTTTTTTATGACATTTTGGGATTATATAGTTTCATGAGCAGCAAGTCACGTAATGATCACTAATGCCAGAATTAACCACATTAACATTCGAAACCATTGTTTTGTTATCCGTGTATATATGGTCAATTAATGTCGCTGTTGATGCAGTTATTCTTGTTGATGTTTCAACTAGTTGTTGAAGGCCAAAGAGGGACAAAGTTGTGACCCCCCGCGGGTTAGGGGGAGTCCCATATTGGTTGGGACGAGAAAGAATTTACCCGATGCTAACCAGCATGTCGTAAGAGGCGACTAACAGGTTCTGTTTCTCCTTTTACCCTTGTTAAGTGTTTCTTGTATAGAATATAGTCAATGTTTGTAAAGATTTTAGTCAAGCAGTATGTAAGAAATGTTACGTCCTTTGTACTGGAAACTTGCATTCTCCCAGTAAGGTCATATATTGTACTACGTTGCAAGCCCCTGGAGCAATTTTTTGATTAGTGCTTTTGTGAACAAAAAACAATTGACAAGTGGTTCTATCCCATCACCCCTTTCCCCGTCGCGATATAACCTTCGTGGTTGAAAACGACGTTAAACACCAAATAAAGAAAGAAAGAAAGTGTCCATGAGAGAGAGAGAGATAAGGAGAGAGACAGAGACAGACAGACACACACACCCACACACACACACCCACACACACCGTCTGTGTCTTGATGAAGATCTCAGATGCGGATTGGCATGGTGTGACGTGTCAACTACCATGTTAAAAGGCTGACAGAATGCCCTCTTTAAAGGCACACTCAGCTTCCCGTAAACCATCAGTTTCTGTTCACAGACACTGTCAAACATTTATACACAGTACAAACACCCTTTCGTTTAAACACTCACCGCTTGAGAACATCCTTGGTGCCCTCCGTAAAGAGCGAGCATTTGTTAAAGAATTTATGTTTGCGTGGCCAGCCGGATTTACTTCAAGTACAATCGTTTTGGCGCTAGAACTAACTTTTAAAATCTAAATAATAAATTGACAGCTTGTTACACAAACATCATAAAAGAATTTTTTTTTATCAAGACAAGATCAGTACAATTCGAAGTTTTGAAAAAAGGGAGCCCGAAATCTGGTGTGTGGCCCGTTTACGCAAGCTAAAAAGCAATTCAAACGAAGTGTGACACTTAATGCTGTTAAATGCTATTGCAAGTGTGTTCCGTAAGGTTAGAACGGTTTTTTCGTGAGAAGATTTACATCGTTCTGTAAACCATTTAAGGCAGACTGGGCTTTAAAACACCAAACGCCACTGCTGAAGGGACATCAAAACCCAAAAACCAAACCAACCACCAAACACCATTCGCGCATTTTTGTTGTTTGGGGAACAACTGGAGTTTTGTGAACACGCACTGGGCCGTGGTGTAAACCAAACGGCGTGTAAAAGTAAAACGTTCGGATGAAGCGAGGTTCTGCTTTGACGGAAAGTAAGCTAAATCGCATGCATACTGAGATCTGTTGTCAAAAGAACGCAAAGAAACGAGATATCTTTGAAAATCAGGAATGGTTTTGTATCTCTCTCGTGCATAACGGGGAGGCAGTTCAGAGACGGTAGGGAGATTTAATAAACGAAACGTCGGGACGTTTCGTTTTGAAGTTGTGGTAAACGTCATCATTTCGGGGGTCTCTCGCTGGAAAGGTGAAGGTCAACTGAAACGGAACGTGGAACGTCAAAACGCAGTCACGTTTTCCACCCCCAAAAAACGAACAATATTTCGTCAACTTTTGTGAGTATTTTTGCACACTAACAGTTTTATTTGTTGGCCATTTTATGCATTGCTAGATTCATCAACCCTTTCACAGTCTTTCAGCGCTGAGAATGTGTTCATTGGAGGTAGACAACTGTTGTGAACTGAAATATTTTGAAGGGTGCTGATCCTGGTACATTTATCCAACTTCATGGTGAAGAAAGCAAATGGCGAAGCAGAAGTAGGTCATCGCATCGAATTTTTATTCTGGCTTCGTATGTGATTTTGTATAAACAAAGTCTGTGTGATTTATTTGGACTGAAAATAATCAAAGTATGCCCGATTCTGGACCACCTCCTAGGGGTTTTTTTTCCATTCTGATCGAGGACAGACGTGATAATTTCACTTGAAGATTTATCGCCCTTCCTTCATTCCGAAACGAAACGTGAATACATCTACATCTTGTCTGCGGCCTTTGCCGTCTCGTTTCACGTTCCGTTTCGCGGGGTGACTCATTCACCAAACGAAACGAGCTGCAAAACGAAACGTGCTGTCCTTTGAATCTCCCTACTGTGTGTCTGTGTGTGTGTGTGTGTGTGTGTGTGTGTGTGTGTGGGTGTATGTATGTGTGTGTGGGTGTGAGTGTGTGTGTGTGTATATATGTATGTGTGTGTGGGTGTGAGTGTGTGTATGTATGTGTGAGTGTGTGTGTAGGTGTGAGGGTGTGTGTATGTGTGTGGGTGTCAGTGAGTGTGTGTTTGTGTGTATGTGTGTGTGTGTGTATGTATGGGTGTGTGGGTGTGTGTGTGTGGGTGTGAGCGTGTGTGTGTGCGTGTATGTATGTGGGTGTGAGTGTGTTTGTGTGTATATGTGTGTGTGTGTGGGTGTGAGTGTGTGTGTGTATGTGTGTGAGTGGGTGTGAGTGTGGGTGAGTGTGTGTGAGTGGGTGTGTGTGTGTGAGTGGGTGTGAGTGGGTGTGGGTGTGAGTGTGTGTGGGTGTGAGTGGGTGTGAGTGTGTGTGGGTGGGAAGTTTTGTTTTCTGAGCCCCATCAACAGATCTGACTTTCAACGTGATAAATATGCACACATGCCCAAAGCGATATTAGGCTTGACATTTCTCTCAAAAACTTCTCGAAACTGGTCCCGTTTTGTGTGCGAGATGTTGGCGCAAAGACGCCAAGCTACTGAAAACGATGAAAAAAAAATGTTTTATGGGAACGAGCGTCTCGTGTTTGTCTGCACCTGCTGTATACTCAGTTTTTATTTTTTATTTTTTTATTAACACAATATGAAAAAGTCTGTATGTTTTATTCTTGGAAGTTTGCCCGTTGCGGGAAAAAAACAACCAGTTGGTGTTTTTGTATGTTGTACATTGTTTTATCCTTACCTTTGCTGTGAGCTCGTTTCCTCCCTGGAACGCCAGTAAAACATCCATTTTCCCTGCTGCGAACATGTGCCAGACACCTCTGTTCTCTGTGCATAGAGCGCATGTATCGTTGGTATTTCTGCTGCATACAGGATGAGACAGTGGTGCAGTGAATGAGTGAGAGAGAGTGAGAGAGAGAGAGAGAGAGAGAGAGAGAGAGAGAGAGAGAGAGAGAGAGAGAGAGAGAGAGAGAGAGAGAGAGAGAGAGAGAGAGAGAGAGAGAGAGAGAAGACAAGACAGGACACAATCTTTATTATCGAGGGTAATAGATAAGCAAGAATATATGCTTGTTTACATCCAGCCCTTTCCCCAGGTCTTTAGATAGAGTCAACAAGAACAATAAACAATATAATTTAGAGAGAGAAAGAGAGATACCCCCCCCCACACACACACACACACACACACACACACACACATACACACACACACACACACACACACACACACACACACACACACACAACGAGAAAGAGAAAGAGACAGAGAGAGCAAGAAAGCATTAGGCCAAACAAAAAAAAATAGGTCTGTTTACGGTAACCCGACCGACCCTAGTTTTTTCGCGCGACCCTAGACTTTTTTTTGGCATTTGGGGGGAAAAAAAAAAAAAATCTTGTTTTTTTGGCAAAATAACGTAAAAATATGGTTTTTGGGGAAAAAAAACCACAAAAAAACAAAACAATCCCGACCTACCGACCCTATTTTTTTGGCCTATGTTACCGTAAACAGACCTATTTTTTTTTTTGGCCTTAGGATTCACACCTCTCATGAATCAATCAATCAATCAATCAATCAATCAATCAATCAATCAATCAATCAATCAATCAATATCAATATGAGGCTTATATCGCGCGTATTCCGGGGGTACAGTTCTAAGTGCAGGGATTTTTTTTATTTTTTTTATTTTTTATTTTATGCAATTTATATCGCGCGCATATTCAAGGCGCATATTTATGCCGTGTATATCCTACTTTTCACGGCCTATTATTCCAAGTCACACGGGTATTTTGGTGGACATTTTTATCTATGCCTTTACAATTTTGCCATGAAAGACCCTTTTGTCAATCGTGGGATCTTTAACGTGCACACCCCAATGTAGTGTACACGAAGGGACCTCGGTTTTTCGTCTCATCCGAAAGACTAGCACTTGAACCCACCACCTAGGTTAGGAAAGGGGGGAGAAAATTGCTAACGCCCTGACCCAGGGTTGAACTCGCAACCTCTCGCTTCCGAGCACAAGTGCGTTACCACTCGGCCACCCAGTCCTGAGAGAGATCCATTTGTGCAGGTCACGATTGCTGACTACCCTGTTTTGTTGTCGCCAGAGGTTATAAATAGCCAAACATGAACCCCATCTCAGGCCTATTGACTAACAAGTCAAGTGAATTTTAAGGTAATTTTTGTCTCGTAGCTCCGTTGAATGCATAAAGCATCTGAGAGCGTGTTTTGACCACCGTCCCCTTTTCTTCAACATTCCCCACGCAGGCGTAGAAAGACAATCGCAGCACACATAACAAAACCAGCACTGATGTGACACTTCCACAGTTTGGGGACAACGACACGTCGCACCAAACCGGCGGCAGCACAGATACAGAGTAAGACAGTGAGTTGGGGAACAACTACTTATTACAGAAAGCAACACGAATTCCACGTGCATCGTTGCAAATGTAGGTCAGGGGCCATGCATGAGTCTTGCTCAGCCCTTGTAAAACAACGGCGGTCCGGTCCCTGTGACACAAACTACGACACAACAACAGACATTTTCTTACAACTTTGTGCCGAATCCTGGTGGTGTCCACACTGACAAGTCACACTGTGTGTACGTTATGTACTCGTTGTTTTCATAACAACAGCAACACCATATCGTTTGTAAAGCTCCAAACCAATGGCAGAAAATGATATACAAAAATGTTATGTGAGACGATGACTGTCCATGACATTTGTTGCACGCTTGTGTTGGGTTGTTTTGCGCATTGCACTAATAAGATGCGTGCCTGTATGATCACGTGAGACCGCGAGACTTGTGAAAGATCTCGGCAGTCGGGCGGGAACCTTTGCGAAGTAAAGAACAAGAAATGACTTCGCTTGCTCGACTCACTTTTATTGCGTTTGACTGAGAAGCGTTCACCCAACAAACAACCACCAGGACAAACAGAACAACAATACCACAGTTAAATCGTGTTTTATTTCTGAGATAAAAAGCAGTTTGACTAGCCACCGAAGTCTGCCACACAAGAAAGCTGGTATAAACACCAGACATCAAAACACACATCGGGTACATGCTGAGCATTGCGGGCACGACAAGAAAAGGGAGGGGGGGAGCAGGGCAGGGAAACCAGGGTATGTGGCAGTCAGGCGGGCACCAGTATCGATATGTTCAATCAGGCGTAACAGTGAAGCTCTATCATCAGCAAACCCTTGAGCAGGTCAGGAACTGCTGCAGAGCGCTCTGAAAGGCATGTCAGACACTTGTTGAAAACGGTGCTGAACACAGTGTACAATTTGAAAGGGTCTATGCAAGCCATGGAGATAATTATGTTTATAGTTAAAGGTGGGGATTAAGTCATTTAATACGTACGAAGGTCACAGTTTTCAATTGCATCGTGCGTCTTCGTTTCTTAATCAGTACTCTAGATGTTGGTACCGTTGTGTTCCTAACACTCTGCACTTTCCAAACAAATACGCAGGAAACAGTTTGAAAACTGTGACTTTCGTACACGTGTACTAGTTAAGTGAACCTCCACCTTAATGATAGGTGTGAGCAGATAAAAAACCTAACTGATGCTGTATCTACTGTGTTAAACGATAGAGGACTGAGGAAGATAGTACAACCTGACGTGCACGAATTGTTTAATGGCTCAGTCGGTGCGATTGCATGCTTGCTATAGTTTGGTTGTGTTCGTTTTCTTTCAGTTTGTTTTATTGCAAAGGAGCTGTCGTCAAGAAAATAGGCGACAAGGCATTTAGCGATATTTAAAGCTCTCAGAACACAAGAAAATGTTTCACATTGTTGGGGCTACATATCATGTATGTATACATTATATCTTTTGATATTTTTTTTTTAAAGAACACACATTAAAGTGATGTCCTGTAATGTACAGAATTATATGTATGTAAAGAAAAAAAAAACTTCACCAAAAGAGAATAAAAAAAAAAAAATAAAAAAAATAAAAACATTTGCTTGAAAGGATATAGTCTGGATCGTGTCTTATTTTAAAGATATACCTCTTCTAATATGCACAGTTTTCTATTGGCTATCGTGTTATTTGCCTCCCTTGAATTTTATTTGTGAAAAATCTAGTTGATTAAAAATACCCTAGAGTGCTTGACAGAGATTTCTGGCTCCGGTTTCATATGAACATTTCCTTGAAGCCATTCAAAGCGAGCATGCAACACGAGCGTTGTCAGTCCCCCCCCCCCCCCCCCCCATGCATTGTGCACCGCAAGTTTGCAAAAATAAACTCAGACCAGGGCTGTGAAGGCTTCAAGACAACGAACCGGCGCTTTTTGTGACGCTTTTGTCCCTTCTCAATGTATCGCTCAACGGACAGAAAGTGCTGTGATTTCTTATGCCTGCATGATGTGATAAATGTATTACCCCCTCTGGTTTCATTGCGGAATTAGACGGAAGAAAGTGGCGTGATGGAAGGTGTTTGTGTGAAGGGTGAACGCGACGTGCACTCCTTTCCGACGAGTGGTGGCCGTGGTTGGCGCGTGGGGCCGAGCGGCGGGGTGTGAGGCGGGCATTAATCATTCACTTTGCTTCACTGCACGGCCCTCGGGGACCCGGGGACAGCGCTGCTCTGGTCGGCACGGGACACTCGTCTGTCGAGTGTGTGTTGGGGGGGGGGGGGGGGTTAGTGTGTGTGTGCATGTGTGTTGGGGAGGGGGTGACTGTGTGTGTGGAAAGGGTGGGGGTGGAGGGGTTAGTGTGTGTGTGCATGTGTGTGTGTGTATGTGTGTGTGTGTGCGTGTGTTTGAGTGTTTGTTTGAGTGTGTGTGCGTGTGTTTGAGTGTTTGTTTGAGTGTGTGTTTGAGTGTGTGTGGGTGTGTTTGTGTGTGGATGTGGGTGTGTTAGGGGGTGGGGTGAGTATGTGTGTGTGTGTGTGCGTGTATGTGGCAGTGTGTGTGTGTGCGTGTGTTTTTATGCTAGTACGTGTTTATATAGCTGTCATACGATTGCAACCTAAACAGCATGTTATGCTTCAGGCAATATTTGACACTTCCAGTTTTTGGTTTTGGCTTTTGAAGGTACATGTATTTTCGTATAAGAAAGATGCCCTTGTACAATATGCATGCAGTAATTACGATCATTCTATTTCAAGCGCACGCTTGTTCTTTCGCGTCATACTACAGAGGTTCGCCTTTAAAGAAGATTCCTGAGAGATATCGCCAGTAAAATATTCTGCTACCGTGTACTTGTGTCTGAATTTGTAGAAAGAATGAGTCGAGAGTATTCTTCACAACTGCTACTGTCGAGTGTGCCTCATGCGGCCTCTAGAGGTGCGCTCAGGGGAGTCGAGGTCGTTTGAACCTCTCTTTCCGCTTTCAAGATATCCATCCTTCATTTCCGAGGCCGTGACTGCATCAGAGAATCGCCGGCACTAGAAATAAGAATGTTCACCTTCTGACAGTCGTCATGTTTGTGTCAGCATTGGGATCATCTTCAGTCGCTCTTATTCAATGTCCGTCTGGACAGATCTGTGGTGGTCAACACGATTGCTTCTACAAAAAAAGAGATAGTTTTCATTATAACAAGACGTACGTGAGTCTGATGGTGTCAAAGGGGGGGGGGGGGGGGTGGGGGGGAGGGGGGGGAGGGCAGGGAACTTGTGCTGTCACATGTCGTCTCTGACCAATAAGCTTAATGTGGCCAACGATCCAGATACAAGGGACACGTCTGAATTGAAAGCTGCCTGGTCGAACAGGGGTCCTGATTGGGCCTATATGGTCCGCTGGACCCAAAAAGCAACAACTAACTAACTAACTGGTCGAACAAAAGACACTTTCCTGCGGAAGTAATAGATACATTCCGATAATACAACGCTGTTGCGTCGGGTTTGTATGGGTTGTGTAAGAGTGAATGCCCTTGCTCAAATTTTACTCGGACAAACATTGGAGGGGCCAATCACTAGCGAGGGGTGTGTCGTGGACAGGAGCCCGTGTGAAGTTATTTGTCAGAGGAAAAGCAAGGGCATTCACTCTTTCACAACCCAGAAAAACCCGACGGAGTTATTTCCGAAAATCGACGATTAATACGAACCATGTCAACCATGACTTACTGCTCCTTTTTCTGTGCTCCTGGGGGAGAAGCATAATCAAAGAATAACTCTAAATGTAAAACTCTTCAGTCGAACTAAAGACACCTCGTAGCATACAGGATAATGGAGAGACAAGGAAAACATGTGGAACGCCTATCTTTTTTCTCTGCTCATGGGGGTTTTGGGGACAGGAATTGGGCTTGACGCATTTTATCAGAGGAGTAAAAAATCGATACTCACTTGTGCTGTGTACGGGTCGCTTATCCCTGAAGGCTTAAAGCAAAGATTGCCCCAAAATCAATTGGAGTTCTGGGGGGACAAGGCCGTATCATATGTTTTTAACTTTCTGTGAAAAGGATGGGGGAGTCTCTTCTGTATGAAGAATGTAGATTGGAAAATCGACACAGGCTGTAAGAATAAGCCCTGAACTGGATATTTGATCGACTCATTAGAAAATAATATAGTTACTTTCGAAATGCAAGGAGTCAGCATAATCTATACCACCACGTCAAAAATTGAAAAGATCATATATAACACGACCGATTATCAAAAGTTCGTTTTAAAAATGTTAATTTGACATTGACCGTTGACTAACGAAGACATGATCATTCAACGCATAGCCTGGATGATGTGTTGCACAGTTTTTGCACGCACTCGGAGAAGGCATGTTCAGTGATAAAATCATCCGTGGCTTTGGCCGCTTGCATTTCAAAGGGTCAAATAAGAGTCAATAAAACCAGACGGTAAACACCCTGAACATGAATGACTCTTTCGTGACAGTTCGTTTTCAATAAAATCGTTGAGCTCTGAGGATTCAATGCCATGTTTAGCCAAACATCGCTTCTTTTGTTGCCAATATTCCACATGGTTTATGATTATGTTTGGCCCTTTTATGGTTGAGTTTTGTTTTGCACTGAATGCAAATAGAAAACTGCAGCCGACCTCTAAACGCATGAACAGAACTTCCAAACGTTGATGTGTAGGAGAGATGTGCCAGAGGCTGAAGCCCATCGAGTTGTGCATGGACCAGTTGATCCCCCGCTGACCTGATTTCACGCCGCCCCCGGGCAGCGCCAGCCTCAACAGGGAAGGCAAAGCCAGCGGATGGCGGGGTGAGGACGGTTTGCTGCAACTGTGGAAGGACGTCTGTAACCGAGCAGAAAACGCATTACCTCGGAGTGAAAAAATACGACGCCGTCAGCTTGGAAAATTGGAGAACTCCGAACAGTTTGTGTTTCGTATCAATAAAAAGGTCACGTGAAGCCAGCGAGGCGTGCAGAAAGTGACTGCTGTTCCCATGGGGAGCGAAGTGAATGCGAGACGCTGCACAGCAACAAGGTTCACCCCGACTGAGTCACTCATGTCACCCTGGTGGACGTTCAGCATGCTGTGGCTGGACTTTCTGCAACACAACTCAGAATATGTATTGCTCCCAGGCTAAATGCCCATTGAGCATGGGAAGGGGGTATGGGAGATACAATGTCTGCGGCAGCGAAAGTCCCAAAAAACGAACATAAAGAAATGTACGTAAGTTGACAGTCATGGGTTATTATCCATGTTGCCTTTAAAGTGCGACCATTCTTTGAGTCAGGAATTAGCCACGTGTTAAAACAGTTCATTTGTGGTTTCGCGAAAGCAACGAATCGCGATCTGACAATGGCACAACAGTAGCAGGACCAGCCCGTGAAGTGTGTGATTGGCACACCACTGAGGTACATTGTCAGGGGGCGTGTCACAGTATGATGTCACACACCGCTGAGGTACACTGTCAGGGGGCGTGTCGCAGTATGATGTCACACACCGCTGAGGTACACTGTCAGGGGGCGTGTCGCAGTATGATGTCACAGCACGCTCTCTGCAACAACCACGTGTTGAAACACTGGGGGAGACGCCTTTGAGGAAGATGGTTGCTCTGTGACACTGTGAGACTCAAGAGTTAATGTCCTCAGTGGCCATTTTACGATATATGTTTTGGTAATATGCTTCAAACGTCTCCGGGAAAACTAGAAGTCGTTATTTTGTCAAAAAAACCAAGAATGGTAGGTAATTGGAACGTTAAGGCCAAAAAAAAAAATAGGTCTGTTTACGGTAACCCGACCGACCCTATTTTTTTCGCGCGACCCTAGACTTTTTTTTGGCATTTGGGGGGAAAAAAAAAAAAAATCTTGTTTTTTTGGCAAAATAACGTAAAAATATGTTTTTTTGGAAAAAAAAAAAAAAAAAAAAAAAAAACAATCCCGACCTACCGACCCTATTTTTTTGGCCTATGTTACCGTAAACAGACCTATTTTTTTTTTTGGCCTAATTATTGACAAAACAAAACGTTACAGTTATCTGTACTAGTGCGTTGACCCAGACAGACAGACAGACAGACAGACAGACAGAAACTTATGAAACAGACAATGAACTTATCTCAAAATCGTGTGGCTATACTCGCTTGCAAAGTGCCGGCGAAGTCATTTTGTCATTTAGCATGAGGATACCTGGGTTTGATATTTTGACTCAAACGTGCCCCGTGCGGATGTCTTCCTCGATTCGCCGACATTGGGCGTGTCTCTTCAAAATATCGCTAAGCCATTTTCTGCAATTGTGGTGCGAAGCGAAAAAAGTGGTTTTGCTTCGTATGATGCTTCTTCTTTAAGATGTCAGGAGGCTGGTTCCGTGTAGTTCTCACTTCCTGTAATTGCGTGTATCCCTTTCTGATTGGGTGGCTGACGCTGGTCGCGTGACAGATTGAACTTTTTGAAGATCGTGTTGAGAATCTCTCGCTCGTTGTGCGTCCTGTAATTAGATCATGCTGTTGCCAGGTTCTGTGCATTAGACACCTGTAGTGAGCCCAGGAGGCGAAGGAAGGGGAGAGGATGGGTGTGTGTTTGTGTGTGTGTGTGGGTAATAAGAGGGACACGGAGAGCGGGTCACGTGACACGTTGAAAAAACACTGAAGACCGTTCTAAAAATCACTCGCTCCTATTGCGTCTTGGACTTAGATCATGCTGTTGCTAGCTTCTGGTAAAACTGGTAGCACGAAAAAAGAGGGAAGTGATGTTAAAGGGGGGGGGGGGTGGAGATGATGAAAAGTGGGTCACGTGACGGCTTGAAATCCCTGAAGACTGTTTTGAGAATTACTCGTTCCACTTGTGTGGGATTGGGAACAGGTTTCTTACAGCTGACACTTTTGGTAGCACTAATACAGTCACAGTCAGGACAGAAAGTGGGAAGTGTGTGGGGGGGGGGGGGGGGTGGCAGGGGAGTTTGGATGAAAAGCGGGTAACATGACGGCGTACATTCCCTGAAGAGTGTTTGGCGAGTGATAGGTCTTTGTGTGGGTGTCGCTGCCTGGCAGGGCTGGCAGTCACATGTTGTCTTCCCCCTGTCTGCTGCATGCATCAACTCGCCTTCCCTGACGGCACCCGGGGATGAGGGAAGGGAATATGGACAGCATAGAGCACGGGGGATAACCGGTCAAATGCCGAACAGAAGCCGAATGCCGCTCATGACACGTGTGAAGGCAAGTTTTGTCTGTTTTCTAGGTATTGTTTGATTTATGTCGGGATTTAAGGTAAGCTACTGATTCAGCGATGACTAAATTTGTTTCTCGATGCATAAAAAGTCAGGGAGCGATTGATATTTGCCCGTAAATATCCTTCAAAGCTGAAAATGTCCGCGATCGAGCACCGGAAATGGCTGTTCGATGGGTTTTGCAAGTAGAAATGTGCTTTATTTCACCAAATCAGCTCGTATTTGGTGTGGGTACGGGATTCTAGAGGACGAAGGAGTCATAAGAGGTGAAAAGAAGTGCTATTTGGGAGTAGAATAAATCTTCCGAGACAGTAGACAAGAGAAGGTCATATTTGAGAGAGGAGCGCGTAGGCCGATTGTCTTTCCGACAAGCGAATGATACAGCAGATTAATCATTCGTTTTGACCAGAAACCTAGTCTCTAGTTTTTATGAATGAGTTTTTTAATTAAAACAATCACGAGAACTTTCTCGCTTAGCCTAATGGCTGTTCGATGGGTTTCGCAAGTAGAAATGTGCTTTATTTCACCAAATCAGCTCGTATTTGACATCGGTTTGGTATATATATATATATATTTTCTAATCCTACCGCGAACTGGATAACAGACGCGGCACGACTGTTGCACCACACTTTGAAGGGGATATAGCTCAGTTGGTAGCGCGCTGGATTTGTATTCAGTTGGCCGCTGTCAGCGTGAGTTCGATCCCAGGTTCGGCGGAAATTTATTTCAGAGTCAAATTTGTGTGCAGACTCTCTTCGGTGTCCGAACTCCCCCCCCCCCCCCCCCCCCCCCCCCCGTGTACACTACATTGGGTGTGCACGTTAAAGATCCCACGATTGACAAAAGGGTCTTTCCTGGCAAAAATTGCTTAGGCACAGTTAATAATTGTCTACCTATACCCGTGTGACTTGGAATAATAGGCCGTGAAAGGTAAATATGCGCCGAAATGGCTGCAATTACTGGCCGTATAAAATTTCATCTCACACGGCATCACTGCAGAGCGCCTAGAACTGTACCCACGGAATATGCGCGATATAAGCCTGATTGATTGATTGATTGAAGTAATCCCACACTTTGAAGTAAATTACTTCAAAGTGTGGGGATGTGCCCCACACTTTGAAGTAAACCCATTTTTTACTTCAAAGTGTGGGGGGATCTTCCCACACTTTGAAGTAACTTACTTCAAAGCGTGGGACTTTTGCATCGCCTGTTTGAGCCTGATGATTTTGTCAAAAAAAATGGCAAAGTCTTTTGGATGAGTGAACAGAAAAAGTGAGCGAGCCAAGAAACATAGGGATGTTTGTTATCAGGCTTTAAAGGCATATGTACTCGATGACTATACACGCTAATTGCTTTACCAACAGCTGGAGACATGCTAAATTAAGTTCCCTGCAAAATATTGTGGTCTAGGACCCCTTCAATGTTGAGATATGTTAATTTTCATTTTGATCTGGATCGTCCTATTTATAGATTTGGCAACACATGTAACGTTGATGCAAGGGAGCTAACACCGCGGCTTTGTTGACATCCTCACTTTTTCAGAGGCTAGAACAAGCTGTAATGCATGTATTATGGTCCGCGCATGGTGACATATCGTCATTATATGGTCTTATGGTGCGTTTGACATCGATTATGGGCAAACTACACTTTGTAAACACGGGAGCGCGTACATATGCCTTTAAGCAATGTCCCATTGTTGAGTATGACGAAAACTCGTGGTGACGATTTTAAAACATGTTGGGTCACGCATGGTCCAACCTTACATGGTCCAACCTTACATGGTCCAACCTTACATGGTCCAACCTTACATGGTCCAATCTTACATGGTCCAATCTTACATGGTCCAACCTTACATGGTCCAATCGTGCATGGTCCAATCTTACATGGTCCAATCTTACATGGTCCAACCTTACATGGTCCAATCTTACATGGTCCAACCTTGCATGGTCCAACCTTGCATGGTCCAATCTTACATGGTCCAACCTTACATGGTCCAATCTTACATGGTCCAACCTTGCATGGTCCAACCTTGCATGGTCCAACCTTACATGGACAACCTTACATGGTCCAACCTTACATGGTCTAACCTTACCATGTCCAACCTTACATGGTCCAATCTTACATGGTCCAACCTTACATGGTCCAATCTTACATGGTCCAATATTACATGGTCCAACCTTACATGGTGCAACCTTACATGGTCCAACCTTACATGGTCCAATCTTACATGGTCCAATCTTACATGGTCCAATCTTACATGGTCCAATAATATATATGGACCATGTAAGATTGGACCATGTAAGGTTGGACCATGTAATGTTGGACCATGTAAGGTTGGACCATGTAAGATTGGACCATGCGTGACCCAACATGTTTTAAAATCGTCACCACGAGTTTTCGTCACACTCAACAATGGGACATTGCTTAAAGCCATATGTACTCGATGACTATACACGCTAATTGCTTTACCCACAGCTGGAGACATGCTAAATTAAGTTCCCTGCAAGATATTGTGGTCTAGGACCCCTTAAATGTTGAGATATTTGAATTTTTATTTTGATCTAGATCGTCCTATTTATAGATTTGCCAACAGAGGTAGCGTTGACGCAAGGGAAATAACTCCGCGTCTTTGTTGACATCCTCACTTTTTCAGAGGCTAGAACAAGCTGTAATGCATGTATATGGTCCGCGCATGGCGACATATCGTCATTACATGGTCTTATGGTGCGTTTGACATCGATTATGGGCAAACTACACTTTGTAAACACGGGAGCGCGTACATATGCCTTTAAAGCCTGATAACAAACATCACTATGTTTCTTGGCTCGCTCACTTTTTCTGTTCACTCATCCAAAAGACTGCCATTTTTTTGACAAAATCATCAGGCTCAAACAGGCAATGCAAAAGTCCCACGCTTTGAAGTAAGTTACTTCAAAGTGTGGGAAGATCCCCCCACACTTTGAAGTAAAAACTGAGTTTACTTCAACGTGTGGGAAGATCCCCCCACACTTTGAAGTAAAAAATGGGTTTACTTCAAAGTGTGGGGCACATCCCCACACTTTGAAGTAATTTACTTCAAAGTGTGGGATTACTTCAAAGTGTGGTACAACAGTCGTGCCGCGTCTGCTATCCAGTTCGCGGTAGGATTAGAAAAAATATATATATATACCAAACCGATGTCAAATTTATACGAGCTGATTTGGTGAAATAAAGCACATTTCTACTTGCGAAACCCATCGAACAGCCATTAGGCTAAGCGAGAGAGTTCTCGTGATTGTTTTAATTAAAAAACTCATTCATAAAAACTAGAGACTAGGTTTCTGGTCAAAACGAATGATTAATCTGCTGTATCATTCGCTTGTCGGAAAGACAATCGGCCTACGCGCTCCTCTCTCAAATATGACCTTCTCTTGTCTACTGTCTCGGAAGATTTATTCTACTCCCAAATAGCACTTCTTTGCACCTCTTATGACTCCTTCGTCCTCTAGAATCCCGTACCCATACCAAATACGAGCTGATTTGGTGAAATAAAGCACATTTCTACTTGCAAAACCCATCGAACAGCCATTTCCGGTGCTCGATCGCGGACATTTTCAGCTTTGAAGGATATTTACGGGCAAATATCAATCGCTCCCTGACTTTTTATGCATCGAGAAACAAATTTAGTCATCGCTGAATCAGTAGCTTACCTTAAATCCCGACATAAATCAAACAATACCTAGAAAACAGACAAAACTTGCCTTCACACGTGTCATGAGCGGCATTCGGCTTCTGTTCGGCATTTGACCGGTTATCCCCCGTGTAGAGAGTGAGTGGAGCTAGAAATAGACGCTTGGTACGACAGTGTCCTACATCAGAGGTCTCTACGGAATTGTGCGTGCCGCCTTTGCGTGCGAATCTGTCCGTCTGTCCGTCTAGTTCTGCCTGTCTCGTCATTTCTCTGTCGGTGTATCACTCTCTGCTTGCCGCCTATCGTTCTGCTTAATCATGTTAATCATGTTTATTCTAGGGCCTCAAGAAAAACACATCTTCCAGCAAGTAATTACTGATGGTGCGTGCAGCTGCGCAACAGCGTGAGTTGAGAGAAGTTGAGCGGCTGCTTACATTCTTACTTGAAGCACGTGTGAGTGGTGGTTTATGGGAAATCTGAACACAACCTGCAGTTTCAAACATCGCTCCGTGACAGCTGTGAAATAGATGATGCTCGGAGATAACTCTGTCGCGGTTTGCATTGGCTGTTGGAGAGTTGCGCCCCCTGACGGTGAGACAAAGTGACCAGACCAGTGAAGACGAGCGAGTACAGTCGATCTCTGCAAATAATTAGCTCCGATATGTATCTCATGCAATGTTCGTTCGATATGATGCTCTTTTTCCCCCTGAAATATGCACATCGGAGCTCACAATTCGCCGACGATGGCCTGCCGTGATCGCTCAACACGCGTGTTTTATCAAGCTCACGTGACCTCAAGCACTGCAAAAACCGTGGTCGGTGATCACCACAGGCCAACCGATCATCGCTGCAACAAATCTTGGTGTGCATATTTTCGCAAGAAAATGGCATTATATCGAGCGGACACTGCATGAAATACACATCGGAGGTAATTCTTCGCCTTGATTGCCTTGATCACATTGCTTCTCTTGTCTGCGGCGTGTCGCTGTTTGCCTCACTTCCATCAACTCTTCCACAGCGCATACACATTCTGACAGCAGTATTTTCGGAAAATGTCGACGTCTGTGCTCATTTTGCACTGAAAGGGCTTAATTGCAGTTACAGACAAATTATGCTGTTGATAGTTAGTGTGCTTATGAGCTTGTTCTGTTTGGAGTTGCCTGTGTTTTGAGTGTGGCCCAGAAGGTCTGTAGGTCTGCAATTGTCTGTCTTGTTGCCTGGTCTTCATTGTATCAGACTGGCACGGACTGACGCACTGGAAGAACTACCTTTCATCAAAATTCTTCATTTCAGTTTTTGCTGCCACAGAATAAGCTAGAACACACGAAGAAAAAAACCCACACACATCTGAAGTATTGTTCCTGCCAAGCAAGTTATGCTTTTTTCTTGGCAGAAATGACTTGTCTAGAAGAAAGCCTAAAGGAAAAGCATCCCAAGAGATTTGCCAATGTCGTCCTCCCTTGAAGCTTTCGGCAGCTCTTTAGGAATGCGTACTGTCGTTTGGAACAGGTCTATTGTGGCCATATCTCTTTCTGTAAGGAAGCATCTTTAAGCGACTGGTTTCATTTCACGTTTGCTTTGGACAATTATTTGTAACTGGTTGCCCGAAGCACTTTCAAAAATCGATAAGATGCGAAAAATAGAACAGGATGCATAGTTCTTAAAATGCCTTTTCTGTGTCTTTCTTTTCTCTTTATTTTGTTTCTGTCAGTCTGTCGCCCACTTTATATTTGTTTTCCGACTGGAGGGGAATGAGGGGTGGGGAATTGCAAGTGGGCCATTAAACAAAACCTGTTACAACACAACACAGAGGCCCCCAAAGGGTTTAAAATCGTGATCGTGATTGGTATTTGTTTACCTTTCTGTGACCGTGATTGCCAAAATTTCCTTTTCTGTGATCGTGATGGGACTTTGCCCGTGATCCGTGATGACAAACAAATCAAGTCTCGTGATCGTGATTGTCATTATTGCAAAGCATTTTATTTTCAACGTACATTTTTCACAGCTGTATCACTCTATGAGTATGATCCTCTATTCGTCAAGGAGCTAATCCCGATTGAAGGGAAGCAACAACACATTCAGAAATATGATTTTGACAGCAATTGCTTCCTTTTAAGAGAACCAATCACAAAAAAAGAGATCCAATCAGAAGGCGAATTGCAAAAGTCTGCCAAACGTCATCCAATGGAAGGGCTTCGTGCTAAAGTTTTGAGTGCATTCAGTCAAATTCGAATTCGAAGATAAAAAATGGCGTGCAGCGGTACTGTCATCGAATTCTGTTATATTTTGTGGATTCAAGCCAGACCAAAGCAGGCGGCGAGAATGCCTTCCTTGGTGGAAAGGTCAGGCTACGGGTCCGTCTTTCCGAAGACGAAATGTCAAGGTATGTTGATCTATCAGGGCCGGACTAGGTAAGTACTAGGGGGGGGGGGGGGGGTACAGTTGAGGGTCCAGGGGGCAAGGCCCCTTGAAGCTGAACGTTTTTTGATGTTTCTGGAGGGAAAGGAAGCCTCTCCTTGAACAAAAAAGGTAAATTCGACAGCAAGCTGTATAGGCAATGAAGAAGAATTGAGATTGTAAGGACTCATACTTTTCATCACAAAAATCGTTGAAGAAAAATGTCTTTCGAAAGGGGGTGAGAGGTGCGATTTCTCCTCGGATTTCATGATGATCCAGATGCAACCCCCGCCCCCTCCCTCCCCCACAAAAAAAGCGTTTGGGAGGTACAAGCCCCCGGGTGGGTGTTGCGCAACCCCTGTAAACCCCCCTCCCCCCCCTAGTCCGGCCCTGTCTATGTTGCTCTATGACTGTTCTGAATGTAGGCAAAGATCTTGATATTTGTTCAATATCTTTGAGTTTGATTGAGATCATTGACATTGTCGACATTGCCACGTCCGGCTGTCACTCGCACAGTGTGACCTCGACTGGCTCGAGTCTGATCGAGTCTGCGTGTAGCCAAAACCGAAACTAGAAATGTGTTTTTCATCCCAGCAACGTGGACACGCTTGGCATAGATTCTAATTGTCGCTTCTTTGCATTAAGCTTGGATTTATTTTAGCGCCTGTAAACTTATCAACAATGGGTTAAATTCAGGAACTATGGCGGGGAGACGTGCCAGTTTGGGTCACTTGATCCTCATGTCAAAGTCGACCAAAGTCATGTTCGTTGGGGATTTTGTTATTATAGACTCTACCATCACACATGTACTTTAATTTCAATCCACCCAATAGTTTTTGAGAAAATGGGTTTAAAAGATTTAGCTCTGGAAATGTGAAATTGTGCAAGTATATATTCATGTGTGTGAGTGAGGGTGTGGGAGTTGAATGTGTATGAGTGTATATTCCTTCACCCACCTTCATGATTCCTAGACTGACCTTTAGTCAGGATTATAGACTCTACCATCACACATACATGTACTTTAATTTCAATCCACCCAATAGTTTTTGAGAAAATGGGTTTAAAAGATTTAGCTCTGGAAATGTGAAATTGTGCAAGTATATATTCATGTGTGTGAGTGAGGGTGTGGGAGTTGAATGTGTATGAGTGCAGGGGCGGATTAGGGGGGGGGTTACAGGGGTTCCGGACCCCCCCCCCCCCGCCGGCTGTAAAAAAATTAAATAATAATACTAACTTTAAAAGAAATGATGAGTGGCTGCTGACACCAGGTGATCATGTTTAAAATCAAGGATAAGCCATAAATTGTTCATAAAATAAAATTGTTCATAAATCGAACAGCTTCTGGGGGGCTAAGCCCCCCACACCCCCCAACGGGGCCTTGCCCTGGACCCCAGGTTGTAACCCCCCCCCCCCCCCTCTGGCTTAACTGCTCCGCCTCTGGAGTGTATATTCCTGTGAGTGTCTGTATGAGAGAGAGAGCGAGAGAAAAAACAATGAAAACAACATTCTTGTTACTGATTACAAATCATGATATGTATTTCTATGTGTGAATGAAAGAGAATTCAAAAAAAATCATGAAAAAGTGCAACAGTTGTCACTTTGTGTTGAATAAACAATAGATCCAGAGGAGCGAATTACTGTGTGGTTGTGTTTACTTTGACACGTGCTTTCTGTACCTGCAACTTTTACCGTGACCGGGATTTGCCACTGGTGTTCGTGATCGTGAAAACAAAACTCAAGGTAACTGTGAACGTGAAAGCTAAAAATTTCCCTTCCCGTGATCGTGATGATATGCCCCCCCCCCCCTTTGGGGCCCTCAACACACACAAAACGAACAAACAAACCTTTTCACTTCATAGTGAATTCAAGCACAGACAACTAGCTGGAAAGAAGACAGACACACACAGTTTAAAAAAACAAAAACTTCTGTGTTTTTTCTTTCTTGTATTATTTGTCATTTTCTGAGCGTCAAAGACATTTTCATTTTGTGTGAGTTATGAATGAGCAGAACACTTTACACTGTTAAGAATATTATGCAGTTGACTTGTTTATCATTCATGTTTGCAAAAACCTTTGCGATCAAAATAATTTTTCTGGCCTTGATTAAACTGTGCTTCCAATGACTTGTTACCCCCGCGGGTTAGGGGGAAGGATTTACCCCTCCCTGGTCCCCCCGCGGGTTAGGGGGAGTCCCATATTGGTTGGGACGAGATAGAATTTACCCGATGCTACCCAGCATGTCGTAAGAGGCGACTAACGGTTCTGTTTCTCCTTTTACCCTTGTTAAGTGTTTCTTGTATAGAATATAGTCAATGTTTGTAAAGATTTTAGTCAAGCAGTATGTAAGAAATGTCAAGTCCTTTGTACTGGAAACTTGCATTCTCCCAGTAAGGTCATATATTGTACTACGTTGCAAGCCCCTGGAGCAATTTTTTGATTAGTGCTTTTGTGAACAAGAAACAATTAACAAGTGGCTCTATCCCATCTCCCCCCTTTCCCCTATCCCATCTCCCCCCCTTTCTCCGTCGCGATATAACCTTGAATGGTTGAAAACGACGTTAAACACCAAATAAAGAAAGAAAGAATGACTTGTTCCATTCGTGTACGTGCAGATTTAGCTCTGTTAAAACATCTTAACATGTATTTGCGTGAATCTAAACACTCTTGACAATCGCGTTTTCCAGCTAAGAATGCGGGTGTGTATTTTTTTGTTTAGAAAGCTTGCCATGCGTTTGAATCGATCCTTTTTCCTGGATGCAGACTGGACTGCTCTTTATGTCTTTCTAAAGATAAACGCTTTTTCTGACATCCGCATGCAAGCCCCCCCCCCCTCCCCCTCCCCCACGAAAACAGATTGTTTATTTTAAAAGGATTTAGAACAGCTGGTATCTACAATAACTGTAGTTTCAGCTAACAAATCCGCTGTGTTGCGAGTGAGCCCCATGCACTTTGGCTTAGAATCTCAGCAGCAAGCTGGTTTTGATAAATCCATTTCTCACACAGACAAAAATCTAATCGAGTCACATCTTTTTTGGATGAGCTGTCAGGATTCCTTGTGGCGGCGGAATTGGGTATGATTGCGGGAATAGGGCAGTGAAGTGCACCGGGGCTACGCTTCGTTAAATACACACTGTGAAATCAGCGCTCCATTCTTTGCAGGAGGTCCGTCAGGAGAAATTGTTTGCTTGCAAAATTGTATGGTTTTTGAATTTAACGAGATTTTAAAAAAAATAATGATTTCAGATTTGCCTGGGGGAACTTACTGCGTCACTGTGACGTCACTGTTTCAATGTCTGCGTTACGTCCCTGCAGGGGTCGCAGACGGGTAACCAAACCGAGGCATACTGATTGCACAGCGTTTAGCATCCCCAGTTCTGCAGAACCATTTGTTGAATAGCTAACCACATGGCGAATGGCTAACCACATGGCGAATAGGCTAACCACATGTTGAATGGCTAACCACATGTTGAATGGCTAACCACATGTTGAATGGCTAACCACATGGCGAATGGCTAACCACATGGCGAATGGCTAACCACATGGCGAATGGCTAACCCCATGTTGAATGGCTAACCACATTGCGAATGGATAACCACATGGTGAATGGCTAACCACATTGCGAATGGCTGATCACATGGTGAATGGCTAATCACATGTTGAATGGCTAACCACATTGCGAATGGCTAATCACATGGTGAATGGCTAACCACATTGCGAATGGCTGATCACATGGTGAAAGGCTAATCACATGTTGAATGGCTAACCACATGTTGAATGGCTAATCACATGGTGAATGGTTATGGCAACATGGCAGCTGCAGGTCTACCTGACCTTCTACTTGCAGAGTAAGACCTTCATGATAAAACTATCAGTGTTGCGCTCGGGTGGCCGAGTGGTAACGCACTTGCGCTCGGAAGCGAGAGGTTGCGAGTTCGACCCTGGGTCAGGGCGTTAGCAATTTTCTCCCCCCTTTCCTAACCTAGGTGGTGGGTTCAAGTGCTAGTCTTTCGGATGGGACGAAAACCGAGGTCCCTTCGTGTACACTACATTGGGGTGTGCACGTTGAAGATCCCACGATTGACAAAAGGGTCTTTCCTGGCAAAATTGTATAGGCATAGATAAAAATGTCCACCAAAATACCCGTGTGACTTGGAATAATAGGCCGTGAAAAGTAGGATATGCGCCGAAATGGCTGCGATCTGCTGGTCGATGTGAATGCGTGATGTATTGTGTAAAAAAAATTCCATCTCACACGGCATAAATAGATCCCTGCGCCTTGAGTCCGAGTCTGGAGATACGCGCGCGATATAAGTATAGGTTACAACACGAGTGGTTTTTTATATGGCTTGTATTTCAGTCAAGACCCAGCGGATGAATATCATCGGGAGACACGAGCCTTTGGCGAGTGGCTCTCGATTGATATTCCCGCTGGGTCTTGACTGAAATACAAGCCATATAAAAAACCACGAGTGTTGTAATCTGTATATCCCATTCTACCATCAAACACAAAGTGTAGACTACTAGCGGCACTTTTGCGATCTGTGGAGTGTGAAACAGTGTTTTCAGCGAGACATGGCCTTTTTGCAACCTTAAACTAAGTGACCGTCGCTGAAAAAATAAAACGAATGAGTGCATCTATAAGTACGCGGTAACACTACTTTCAGACCGTTTAAAAGCGTTAAGTAAAGGTTCATAAGTTGCAAGAAAGTAATGAAGTCGTATAGAAATCCATTTAGTTGAAGCGCACAATTCTTTTGCGTTTCAGGTCGGCGGAACGGGGAAACCGGTTTGGCCCCCATTTGGCTTACTCGACTCGATTCAGAATCGATTCCACGTTGTTTTTTTCGAACGCATTATTATACAATTAGTCTTATTGACAGAGAAGCAAATTTTAGGGAACACATATGTAGATTTAACCATTTGCTCCCTATTTGAAATGTATCTACATGATAAACTGTTTTGCGAGTGTGTTTGCATGAACCTAAACTGGTATTGATGCGATGAAAACAGGACCCAAGTCTGTCACCGCCGCTTGATTGCATTTTGAAAGAATATGACTGGATTACGGAAAAATACACACATGTTAAGTTCTTAGATACCTTCATCGCCAATGTGGACTTACTGCAGAGCCAGGCAAAAGAGTAGACTTGCTCGCAAAACACGTGAAACAGCTGATGATAGCGAAGCCCAACCGTGCCAGGTAAGGACGGTCTGACAGATTCTCAAAAGTCGTCTGCTAACGAAGCAAGGGGAGGGTACTCGTGTTTTTGCTTTGGTTCGCTAGCATCTGGTTATCTTGTAAGTTGAATGTTCGTTTTTTCCCACCTGCATTGCTTTCATAATGAAAGAAACGTTTGCTTATTGCATCTCATACATCAGATCAGTTCTGAGATTCATTTTTGCGTGCAACTGATATGGTTTTCTGAGCCGTGCAATACGATTTTGGAACTTCATACAAATGTGTCACATTGTTCGGCGCGAGGTCAAAGGTCGGGAGCAAAGTAGTTCTTCGCCCAAATCGGAATCTGCACTATCATATATTTTTTTGAGTCCATGATGTATTTATTGAGCTATAAAAATACAACATATATACCCATACTGAAGTAACAGAGACAAAGAAGGGAGGTCATGGGATATGACTTCATATAACATCATATAACATAACATGTTTGGATAAAGTTGTATTTATTCAAGTGCCCGCAGAGCTTTGTTCATTTTCATTGGTCCGTCAGATTGCGCGTGGGTCATGAACTATAGCCTTTGCCATTAAAAACGCGACAAACGATCGACGGAGGTTTTTATGTTACTGGTTATAGCAAGCACCTGTGGTTTAGACTTCGTCAAAAACAAAAACAAAACTGCACGGAAAACTCATGCAAGAAGACACATAAAACACGTGGCGTTTCATTGAGTACAAAATTGAAACGAAACAGCTGGAGTTATGTGTCGAGAACTGCACGTGTTTTCCATTATCGGTACTTACAGCTTCAAATCAACACAAGTTGTGGCCGAAGCAACCGACAGTGGTATTGACAGTAATAAAGGTCACGGGTTTTGAGTGAATGAAACGTTTTACTGAATTAAACGCCACGTGTTATACGCGTCTTCTGACATGAGTTTTCCGTGCACTTTTTTTGTTTTTGACGATGTCTAAACCACAGGTGCTTGCTATAACAAGTAACATAAAAACCGCCGTAGATCGTTTGTCGCGTTTTTAATGGCAAAGGCTATAGAATGTGTCCGTCAATTCTCCTGAACTTTTTTCCATTGTTTCTTTACTTCATCAGAACCAGTGGAGGCTTTTTAAAAACTCGTAAGTCCACACTGATCAGACACTTTTGATAGTCTTTGAAAGATATTGGTTCAGTATTTTCAAACGAGATGCTTGTTACACCGACATAAAGTTAGTGCCAAACTTGTGGTTAGTGTAAGAGCAAGTGTGAAAGTAAAAAACGAGTAAACTTGTTAGAGTTTGATTAAAAAAATAACCTGAAGCGAGTTGCATGTCTCCCGGTCGCAAAAAAAGGGGTAATTCTCGGATTCCGTTTTGAAGCCGCTAGAGGGGCCTGGCCTTGACAGTCAGATGGCGTGCTGGCATAACCTCCCTTGCGTGATACGAGTGCACGCTGCGAGGCGCTGTCAGACTGCAGAGGAAAACACCGCGACATGCTGCGACGGATGCAGAGAAAACACCGAGCAGTACAAGAACAAGAAAAATGTTCATTCAAAATGAACAGCGTCGATGCAATGTCCACCAAAGATTTATTTTGGGAAGTGTTAAAGGTTAGGGTCAAAAGTTAATGAATTGCATGTTGTGCTGGATATATAAATTGTTTATTTCAGTCAATGCTTGATTCATAAGTACATTTTTCAGCATGGTGCATCTACAGGAGGGTGCTCCAACAATGATGCATAGTGCCAACATTTAGCGCAAACTTTTCACAACAGTGCATTATTACCACAAAGCGCATACAGCGATTATATAGTAGCAAGTTGCACTAAACATTTGAACAAAATGCATTTTGCATTTTGTTCAAATGTTAACAGCACAGCACCAAGTTTTGCATAAGTGCACAACAGCACTGACCATTTCACAAAAGTGCATAACAGCTGTGACAATTTTACAAAAGTGCATTGACCATTTCAGGCAGATGGCTAACATGCAGATTTCGCTTTTGTCTGTCTTTCTTTGAAAAGTAGGCATGTTCAAGATCGATGAAGTCATGAGCAATTGGGTTAGATGACAGAAAAGATTCAAAAACGTCAGATTCAGTTAGATGACAGAAAAGATTCAAAAACGTCAGATTCAGTGTTTTGGGCACTGTTGAACAGGAACATTCTCTCCTGTTCAACAAATGTGGGTTCAATTCAAAAGCAACATTGTCACAGATAGGCTAGTGTTACATTTCTGTAAAGTTTCAAAAATATCTTCCATGTTTTGGTTACTGTTGAACAGAGGCATATTTTCCTGTTCAAAAAAGTCTGACACAAATTGTCGTAGTTGTGGGTTAAGGTTCGATCTATACTGTCCTTCAAACGAGTCGTAGAACCGTCATTGTCACAGATAGTGTTACATTTCTGTTTTACATTCAAACGAGTCGTAGAAGTATTAGTACATTTGCGTTTGGTTGTTTTTTCTTTTAGATTCCTGTCACTCATACCAGCAGTATTGATTGAGGTACATAAATCTGTTGATGTACAGGGATGACTTGTTTGTAAAGAATCCTTGTTTCCTCCACATTGAGTTTGCATTGCAGTTGGACAGAAATGAACAGGTGTTAATTGATAAACACATTGATAATGGCTTTTGAGAAAATCAATCAATTCTGCAAAGGAATTAACTTGATGACATCAAAACTGCAGCGCCATTTGAAGAATGGTTACCATTTCTGTTTCTTTGATGGGAATCAAACAAATAAAAACATTGACTATCCAAGTTACCATGAATGGCAATAGTTGACTCCTGAAAAGTAGCAAGGATATAATTTGAGACGATAAACGCCTGATGCAATCCCTCCTCAAGGTCAGTCAACTCAAAACCTTCATCATTCGCAACATCAGTAGGCAACACAGCGGGATTCGTATGTCCAGAAATCATGTCGAAAAAATATTACATTTCAAAAGCATGTCCAACCACAGTTGTTGGCAAGTGTTCGTGTCCGAAGTAGCCTTCAGTGTGTGTATATGTATTCATGTGACAGAGAACGTGACCTCATTGTTCAATCCTCTCTCTCTCTTCTTTCTCATTCGAACGCACACACGCAAGAACGTAGCCTACGCACGCATGCACGCGCACGCACACACACACACACACACACACACACACACACCCCGCTGACGCACACGGCAAACCACGCACACACACACTGACTGTCGGCAAGCATCTCTTTTTGTTTTCTTTACCTTTGTTTATTGTGTTTTCGATATTTGTGTTTATTTTTTGCTTGACTTATCTGTTTTATTTTAATGTTTGCTATCCACATCGTGTGATAAATGTTTCTTCTCAGTCTCCGAGTCAGTTTAGTTTCTGCACGCCGCTTTGGTACTCCTTGTTTTTCTAACTGGTGTATTGTGCGCGACTGATTTGCGGATTTATTTTTATTCCTTTCATATGCAGTTGAAGTGTTGTGGGTGTTATTGTCTGTATATGCTATGTTGCGTCTGTGTATGCCTACAAGAATTTTGGGTGTAATGTGCCTGTGGTCTGCTCGCAGTCGAGCACAGAAAACATGGCGGCGCCCTGTGGCAAATTCCTCAAAAGTCTTCCCGACCGCAGATACCAGCGTCGTCCGCGACGCTGGAAAAACAACGAGAGGAACAAAAAGCGCAGTGCAGCAAATCCTATTTTTCACGCAGCCTGTCTTCGCGTAGCGTGCGATGCGTGACACGCGCTTTTCCGCCCGGCTGGTGGGGGGAGGGGCCGGGAGGGAAACAGGTAAAAGAAGCTGGCAGGTAAACAGGATCAGGTCGTCATTGCTCCTCCCCGCTTCCAAGATGATCCCCCGTTTTTGCACACCTGTCTGCACATCACTCGGTGTGACTCCATGCTTGCAGACCCATCGTTGTCTCAGTGTAGCTGTTATACCCATGGTTTGCTGTATCTCGAATAGAGCTAGAAACAGCAATCCTTCTCTGTGGCATCTAAAAAAAACCACTTCTCTTGAGCCCTTCATTACATTTCTCGACGTCTTGGCGCCGCTGAAATCATTTGAGAATATAAACATAAGGCCCGGCGCTCACCTATGTAACTTCAGCAGGACAGACGACGCACTGCAGATTATTGAGGTAAATTTTTTTCCCCAGCCCGCTACACGTTGCGTGAAAGGAAAACAGGCCAAGTACTCGTCATAATCCCTATTGCAGCGTGCAGCGCCGCTGACTCTGCGCAGATATAATTTGCCCTTAAGCGGTAACAGCGAAGGACGGTCCGAACTATGTTACAAGGGCTTGTAATGGGGTGGTTTCCGAACCACCATGAACCACCATGAACCACCATGAAACAAGCTCTGATCAAATTAGCCAGCCAGCGAAACCGGCAACATTTTCTCCTTGCACATAATTATTTAACTAAATAAATTTAAAAACAATCATGGCTGCTCTCTGTGCCGTGCAGATGAAATGTTCTGGCTGAGTTAATGTAGAAGAATTGCAAAAATATCACGACAATACTTAAACGAAATATCCCACAGGTAACAAGCAGCCTTGCTGTTGACTTTTGAACACGTGTTTTACTGGACGATACTGTCATCCCGCGCAAAGCCAAACAGCTCTGCGGTGGTGAACAAAATCACTTGCGGCCAGAAAGACTGTACTACAGCCGAACGTTCGGCGACGTCATCAAATCAGAACAACAACACTACAACAACAACAACAATTACAACAACAACAACACGCGCGCAAAAAAAGCATTAATTTGCTTGAATGCGTGTCCAAGTTGTATATTTTTAATTGTTTCATGTAAAGAATTTTGAATAAAATTTTGTTTAAACCAACAATACGCGCACAAACACGTGAGATATTGCGACCTGACTTCTCGATTTACAATTCACGTGCTCGTTCCTACTGTACCTTCAGATTAAAACCATAGTAAGGTATACTGGACAGACGATGTTGCGACTTGACATCTCCATTTATACGACTCACGTGCTCATTACTACTGTACCGGAGATTAAAGATAATTAGAGATATATGAGACAGGTACTGTCACGACTTGAAAACTCGATTTACGAGTCGCGTGTTTTTCTGTGTTATTCCTCCCCACCCACCCCCCACCCCCCCTCTCTGCAGTACATGCCTGACAAAGGTGAGAGATATTGGACAGGTAAAGGCAGGTCAGTTACAAGGTGTTCGTTACATGTGACAGTGGACAGGTGCTAAGCCAGGTGAGCTGATTTTGCGTCGTGACGAGGACAAAACGAGTTCTCTGAACACCTGTGACAGCACCTAGCGTCACGAGCACTGCTGATTAACTGTGTTGATAGGATCACGCCCTGAGCCCCCTGTCACGGAAAGATGGAGCTTCTCTTCCCCTGAAAATGACTTCTGTTCGCTTATTATTATTTGTGTTTTTTTAAGAAATTGCTGTTTTATGTATATCTTTGTTGTTGGTTATACGCTGGGATATCTGTTTTAACTTCATCATGCTGTCTGTAGAGTATATCTTACAACCAGTTTGTTTTATTCACTTTTGATATATCCAAAAATTTGGATTTTAAAAAGATGGGACATTCTGGCTTGGTTTTGGACTTTTTATTGTGTTGTATAAATAAGCTTTTTTAAGCTTTAAAAAGTTTTCCAGCTTTCATTGTGTGGAGTGGTGCAGAGGAAAAAGAGTTTCTTGAATTCTAATATATATATATATACAATCATTTCACAAACAAACAACATCCATTTTCTTGACTGAATTTTGAATTTTGAATTTTTCTGAGTGGAAAGTTTGCTGTGTATTTGTCTTTTTAATGTTATTTTCTTGACTATTTCCCGGCCTTTTCGTAGTGATGCCAAATGCAGCTGACAAAGCGAATCCTTGTGAACATGGCCTCAACATGGCTTGATGCAACAAAAAGGAGTAGCACAAAAAGCAACAACCACAAAAACCAAACAAAAAGATACTTGGGAAAATAGAGAATATGAATTATGTTTGATATTGCCAATTTCTGCTACTTCCTCTTTCAATTTCAACGCCCCCTTTCTTCCCCTTTGTACCTTCCTACCCATCCATTTTTTTCTCACATATTTTTCTTGTTTGTAATCATAGTTGGGAAGTCGTTCTACTTTCTGCGCGTGCTTTTTTTTGTTTTTATAATTTTGAGTTTGCATTTTTATCCCCGAAGGGAAATGTATTGCCTCTGATATAATCTGCCAAAGTAGTTTCAGGTTACTGCCATGGAACTGCTATCCTTGCTATTTGCTGTGTAAAGTTATTACGCATTATTTCTGGTAGCTCCTGCGCTTGTGTGTATCTGTGTGTCTGTGTGTGTGTGTGTGTGTGTGTGTGTGTGTGTGTGTGTGTTTGTGTGTGTGTGTGTGTTTTAGGGGGGGTGTTTGTGCGTGGCTGTGTGTGTGTGTGTTGTGTTGGTCTATGTGTGTGTGTGTTGTGTTGGTATATGTATGTCTACGTGTGTGTGTGTGTGTGTGTGTGTGTGTGTGTGAGTGTGTGTGTGTGTGTGTGTGTGTGTGAGTGTGTGTGAGTGTGTGTGTGTGTGTGTGAGTGTGTGTGTGTGTGTGTGAGTGTGTGTGTGTGTGTGTGAGTGTGTGTGTGTGTGAGTGTGTGAGTGTGTGTGTGTGAGTGTGTGTGTGTGTGTGTGTGTGTGTGTGTGTGTGTGTGTGTGAGTGTGTGTGTGTGTGTGTTCGCAATGGATGTACACTAGAGGGACACCCCCCAGAGAGGATGCACGTGCAGTGTGGCAAGTGACGTACATCTGGTGTTGACGTCACGGGATGAGCGAATACACCGTGTATCCGCTGTACGATTTGAAAATGATGGCTTCACCAACTTCCAAATTATTATTTTATTTTGTTTGTTTGTTTCGTTTTGCGGATTACATCGTATGGGTTCTTTTCCCAAGATATCGTGTTACATTTTTTACATTTAATTTTGACGCGAAAGACAATTTTTCATAATTCTTACGCCAGCTGGTTACATGATCTGTTTGTCATATATTTGTTAAAGCATTGCGATCTTCAACACACACACACACACACACACACTCGCAGGCACGCACGCACGCGCACGCACACACACACACACACACGCACGCACGCACGTACGTATGCACACACACACACACACACACACACACACACACACACACACACACACACACACACACCTACACGCGCGTAGATTGAAGTTGGATCACAAATGTACCTGTATACATATATATGACTCCTTTCTTGCACTGGTTTAATTCTTTTTTCTCTTATAAATCTTCTTTACGCAAAAGGCGGTTTATCTGTATCTGCCAAAGTGTGCAGCTGCCTGGCATTTCAAAGTCCAATTTTATGTTGCTCTGCAAAACCTTGGACTTAATTCAGGCCAAGATATCCCTCTCTCTTATCCGCTTATCATTCCAGACTCGTGATTTATGGTTTATTGCTGTTGCAGATTTCCAGAAAAGTTTTGAAACGCGTATATGTTTTTTTGTTAATGACCGAAGGCAGACCCTTGTCGTGTGTGTGTGAGAGAGCCTTTCTGTCCGTCTCTCCATTCGACAGTCCTTTCACGCTTTCCTTTTATCATTAGGTCAAACAACTGCACGGTTGGTCTAGTGGTAAGGCGTCCGCCCCGTGATCGGGAGGTCGTGGGTTCGAACCCCGGCCGGGTCATATCTAAGACTTTAAAATTGGCAATCTAGTGGCTGCTCCGCCTGGCGTCTGGCATTATGGGGTTAGTGCTAGGACTGGTTGGTCCGGTGTCAGAATAATGTGACTGGGTGAGACATGAAGCCTGTGCTGCGACTTCTGTCTTGTGTGTGGCGCACGTTATATGTCAAAGCAGCACCGCCCTGATATGGCCCTTCGTGGTCGGCTGGGCGTTAAGCAAACAAACAAACAAACAAACAAACAAACAACATTTTGTGAACCATACTAAGGGAAGTAACCTCCTTTAAAATCAACTAAATTTAAGGGGGAAAAAAGAAGAAAAAAAGCCGACCTACCGACCCTATCTTTTTTGGTCACGTTACCCCAAACCAACATATATTTTTATTTGGCCTTAGCTTATTTTCCTTTTCTTGTGTCAATCCATTTTTGTTTGATTGTTTATCTGCGTGAGCGCACAACCCCTGACTTCAACACAAAGCTCGTAGTGTGTGTCAGTGTGTGCATGATGGTGACAGGGACACAGAGCCTTCTGTCCTTCGGCACGTGGTGTCCGTCTGTTTCCCATGCCACAGGTGCTGCTTTCACGGCGCGGTGCGTTTTATGATCAACACAGGCATTTGATCGCCATCCCAGCGTTTTATGATCAACACAGGCCTTTGATCGCCATCCCAGCGTTTTATGATCAACACAGGCATTTGATCGCCATCCCAGCGTTTGTGTATTCATTTACCATATTTACGTGCTTCGTAGAATTTTGCTCGTTAAGCGCTTTGAGTGCATTGGGCCGATCAGACGCTTTAGTTTAAACAAGAAATTTGTTCATTTTATTCCACCAAAGAGGATAACAAGCTTATGTTCATTTTAGTTCAAACAGACGTTACACACACAGACCAGCAATAACGATCACAAGCAGAAATAGTAATCGCCCATTCTGGACATGTACAGTATAATAACTCAGCCACGATCGTAATCTGCCGGATGCTTTCGCGGCAGTTATTGGCAATACCCAACAGTCCGGACCATGACTGAGGCCATCACAATGCTATACGAGTGTCCCTGGACTGCCCAGTAAAAGCAGTACAACTCGGGGACCATATTCCGATTGACTGGCGCTGGTCTGGCAGCGCGGTGTCTGGCTTTGATGAGCCGCTTGTTGTCTGCTGGTGGCGGGGGTCACGTAGGAGTCGTAGTGCTGGCGCTGTCATTGTGCGGGTCACAATGTGAAGTGATGTCAAGTGTGATTGTCACTCTGTGGAAAGGTTTTTTTCTCTCTCAGGGCTTACAACGTACTGTAGAGTTGTGTTATCGTGTAGAATGGACAGGATTTTTTAAACAGGTTTTTTTCTCCACTATCGAGGGCTATCGTGATAGTATGGACAAGGCTTTTTTTTCCACGGGGCTTACTGTAGAATTGTGCTATTGTGGTAAAATGGACAGGGCGTATTTCACAGGTCTTATAACGTACTGTAGAGTTTTGCTATCGTGTATAATGGACAGGGGTTACCTCCCCTTGTTGTTTGTGTCGTGTCTCATCGGTCTGGTGCCTAAATTCCTAACACGCACACTCTCACGCACACACGCACGCGCGCATACACACACACATACACACGCAAACAAACACACACACACACACACACACACACACACACACACACACACACACACACACACACACGGGGAATTTTGTTAAAAGGGCTTACAGCATACGTAGAGTTGTGTTATCGTGGTAGCGTGGACAGGGCTTGTTTTGCACGGGGCTTCAGTTTCCACAGCCACAGGGTTTACAGCGTATTGTACATTTGTGCTATCGTGTAAAATGGACAGGGCTTTTTTGCACGTGGATTTTTCCACAGGGCTTACAACGTACTGTAGAGTTGTGTTATCGTGGTAGAATGGACAGGGCTTTTTTACAGGGCGTACAACGTACTGTAGAGTCGTACCATCGTGGCAGAATGAACAGGGCTTTTTGCACGGGGCCTTCTTCACAGGGTTTACAACGTACTGTTGAGTTGAGTTATCGTGGTAGCGTGGACAGGGCTTGGACAGGGCTTGTTTTGCGCTGGGCTTCAGTTTCCACAAAGTTTACAATGTATTGTACATTTGTGCTATTTTGTAGAATTGACTGGTCTTTTTTGCACGTGGATTTTTCCACAGGGCTTACAACGTACTGTATAGAGTTGTGTTATCGTGGTAGAATGGACAGGGCTTTTTTGCAAGGGGATTTTTGCACAGAGCTTTTAACTGACTGTATGTAGAGCTGTGTGTGTGTGTGTTTGTGTGTGTGTGTGTGTTTGTGTGTGTGTGTGTGTGTGTGTGAGAGAGAGGGAGGGAGAGAGAGGGAGACAGAGAGAAAGAGACAGAGAGAAAGACAGACAGGCAAACCAACTAACAGACAGACAAACAGACAGAAAAACTGAGATGGATTTTCTTATCAGTGTCTACTAGTGTGCCTGTCTGTGAGTGTTGGGGACTTACAAGAAAGGTCGCAGACAGAGAGGGGCGGTAACGTCGACTTAAGGGGGATTTGAGCGAAGGTCTTATTTTAGACCGGCCTAAGTCGCACATTGACACCGCGGCGTGAAGATCGAAGTGGGTCTATACCATGGTGTGCACAGAGATCCATCCTCGAGACGCATGCCACTCTCACGCTTGTGTGCCGGGCGGGGTGGTTTTATTACACCCCCGGTATAGGGGTGTGTATAGGTTTCACTCGATGTGTTTGTTTGTTTGTTTGTTTGTTTGTGTTCGCATATAGATCTCAAGAATGAACGGACCGATCGTCACCAAACTTGGTGAACAGGTTCTATACATTCCTGAGACGGTCCTTACAAAAATTGGGACCAGTCAAACACACGGTTAAGGAGTTATTGGTGGATTAAAAAGATTCTACAAGGACTTATAGAGGGACATCTTAATGGTCAAAGGGAAATAACCATTCTCACTCAGTCACTGCCACCAACTGAGAAGGTTATTTCCCTTTGACGGGGGTGTTTTTCCTACCTCGGAGGAATTTCTTGTATTTTTTTTATATACTCACAAAACAATATAGAATCATTTGGCAATCATGTCGGTTACATTAACCACTTCCGGACGTAGAAAATAAAAACAGGACAAATACAACACATAATACATAAAGTCTAGGACAAATACAACACATAATACATAAAGTCTAGGACAAACACAACACATGATACATAAAGTCTAGGACAAACACAACACATAATACATAAAGTCTAGGACAAACACAACACATAATACATAAAGTCTAGGACAAACACAACACATAATACATAAAGTCTAGGACAAACACAACACATAATACATAAAGTCTAGGACAAACACAACACATAATACATAAAGTCTAGGACAAACACATAATACATAAAGTCTAGGACAAACACAACACATAATACATAAAGTCCAGGACAAACACATAATACATAAAGTCTAGGACAAATACAACACATAATACATAAAGTCTAGGACAAACACAACACATAATACATAAAGTCTAGGACAAACACATAATACATAAAGTCTAGGACAAACACATAATACATAAAGTCTAGGACAAACAAATAATACATAAAGTCTAGGACAAACACATAATACATAAAGTCTAGGACAAACACATAATACATAAAGTCTAGGACAAACAAATAATACATAAAGTCTAGGACAAACACATAATACATAAAGTCTAGGACAAACACATAATACATAAAGTCTAGGACAAACACATAATACATAAAGTCTAGGACAAACACATAATACATAAAGTCTAGGACAAACACATAATACATAAAGTCTAGGACAAACACATAATACATAAAGTCTAGGACAAACAAATAATGTTGACATAAAGACAAACAGACTAAATCGAGAGCAAAAAATCAATCGTCACTAATATTGGCGTCAGACCTTCCGACACGGCTACCCTACGCATGTGGTAAATATGAGATTTTCGTTCGCGTGAATGAGTGAGTGTTGTGGAAAGTTCATCTTCGCATCTGACGTCGGCCATGAACGGTCAAAATCCCAGAATGCAATGCGAGTATGTAAATGTCGTCTGTCCAGCTGAGTCTCGACTAGCGCGGCGAGTGTTTCTTCAATCTTGAGTAGGCTACATCGAGAAGGGTTACTAGATTACTATGTAAGATCGCCGAGCAGATAGTATTTGGTTCCATCTCTGTTAGTTCCTCACGCAAGGCGCTGGTCCAGGAGGTCAGTCTCGGCATGACTGTGATTTGGAGCGGGATTCAAAATGGTCGACGAGAGTGTGGTAGTGTGAAACACTTGGAGTGGCTAGTTACCCCGCCTTTCTTCATGCAAAACAGCAGACGCGAGGGGAAGTTAGGCAGACAGGCAAAGTGACGGAGTTGCCTCCCTTGCCTGTCGTGTAATTAACGGGCAGGACCCTGGAGGGCAAGCCAAGAAGCTGACCATTAGATGACCACTTTGCATCTCATTACACACACACACACACACACTTACACACACACACACACATACACACACACACACACACACATACATACATACATACATACACTCAAGCGCGCGCACGCCCGCACGCACACACCCATACACAAGAGCACGCACGCACGCACGCACACACATACACACACACACACACACTGGCACACACACACACACACACACACACACACACACACACACACACACACACCGTGTTATGCAGAATATGTTTGCCAGTAGTAAAGATGTCAGACGAATGTCATTAAAAGTGTATTTGTGTGAAAACGCAGAAATTCAATTATTGTATGCAATAGTATATTCGTAGATATTAAATAGAACCAATCATGTCTAGACGGTAGTGTCAGACTTGCTGTTTAGTTCTTGCCACAACTATCGGATCGGATACATTTTTTGAATGTCTGGGCTCGGACCAAGATGTCCCAAACAATGATCATGGAAGCCAACCCATTGTGGCCAACCAACCGACCAGGAAATCAACCAACGATTCAAAAATTCCCCTAAAATAGACTGCCAACGTTCCAAATACAGAATACAGAAAATAAACTTAGTTTTTTTAAATTTTCAACCAATTATTCCGATGAAGGAACAAAAGCTAGGTTTAAGCCTCTTCTTAACTGGGCAAAGTTGACTATGTGAAGTATACTTCGCTAAGATGGCCGCACGAAGCTTTAACACTGAGTTTTCGTTAAAAAGACTTCACTAAGTCTTCACAAAATCGACTGCGGGCTCCATTAAGAGCCGCCTTTACCAGCGTACAGAGAACGGCGGAGACTGTTTTCCAAGGCACGCACGTCCTTCATCCGAGGGTCACAATTTGGGTCTGACGACAATTTCTCAGAGACCTGAAGTTGTCTCCCCCCATTCCGGCATCACACGCTGCCCCCAGGTGGCGCCTTGTTCCCCACACGTTTAGTAGTCCGCCCAGATCGCCCCGTCATCACTGGGGTCTGGCCGCAACTATAGGAAAGCCATTTAGATTCCACTGATGGCTGTGGTGTTCTCGTTCACTCACACAGGTCTCCCCCCATCGCCAGCCATGTATTGCCTTCACTGCTCTGTCACCCATGATCGGTATGTCTGGAGTTGTGGATGGTGTGTGTGTACGCGGGGGGGGGGGGGGGGGGCAGTGTGTGTGTGTATGTTAGTGTGTGTGTGTGTGTATATGTGTGTGTGTGTGTGTGTGTGTGTTTATGTGTGTGTATGTGTGCGTGTGTGTATGTGTGTGTATGTGTGCGCGCATGCGCACCCGTGTGACAATGTGTGTGTGTGTGTGTGTGTGTGTGTGTGTGTGTGTGTGTGTGTGTGTGTGTGTGTGTGTGCCGGCGTACGCGCGTGTGTGTGTGTGTGTGTGAGCGCACAACTTTCAGCAAATGATCAAGTCTGTCCTATGCGAAGGCCTCAGCAGACTGTCTTTGAACTGCACCTGTAGGTTTATGAGCAGATGTTCCTTGTATCCCCCCCTCTTTGAAGTGTATCTCATTTCGTTGATACGCCTGCATGAACAACTTTTATGATGTGTTAAAGTTTTATACTGTTATTAGCTGCTGTTGTCTGCTGCCAGCGTTGTCCTGTGGAAACTCAAAAACACCGTTACGCTTCAACAGGGTGGCTGTTTCTAATGGATGTACCGGTGACTGAAGTTTTATTAGATGCGGCACACGCACTGTTCACTGACTGAGTTGAACTGTCCGCATCGCCACACTTCAAGTTCAACCCCACCTCATTGCGCCGTCTTCCCAACACAATCTTTGACTTTACGACAAAGCATTCTGCTGGTTTTTGAATGACGACGATATTATGTGCCTTTGATGATGTTGATAAATGTTACCTCCCCTTGATGTTTGTGTCGTGTCTCGTGCCTAAATTCCTAACACGCACACTCACACGCACGCGCGCATACACACACACACACACACACACACACACACTCACACATACACACACACACACAC